>NC_058518.1:2470219-2770219 GCF_904849725.1 Hordeum vulgare subsp. vulgare | reverse complement strand
GCCACGACGCTCTTCAGGAAGGCCGGTTGTCGATGTTGCAGTTGTGCTCAAGAGGCGGCGGTGCAGCCGCTGCTTTGGTTTGATATGAGTCCAACGGGCGGTGGCTGTCACTCGCGCAACAACGGATGACCTGCGTGGTCGGAGGATTCGTCTTCTCCTCTCCAGTCGGTCAGTGCCGTGGGGGCTGCTTGCTCGGAGTGAATAAATGTGGATTGGCCCCGCTAATCTTTGAGTGCCAAGTCTTCGATCTGCTATATGCTGGCATCTTGATCGTTTTGTCGACTAGTTGCGATATTCCTCTTAAAAATTTCCGATGATTGATCCATGGTGTCACTGGATATCTAGATCGATTTTATCTGGTCGTGTGCTCCCTTATCTTCGGTCAGAGTGGCTTCATGAGGGTGTGGCGCAAGGCTTCACAATCTTGCCGGTGTCATGGGACATGTCTAAGTATATATTTTTCATGCATTGCCAGTGGTGAAGAAAGTCATGACGGACGCAATCAAAGACATGTAATGAGAGCGAGAAGTTTTGGTTACGATAAAGACTTGGGACACATGTTTTTCCTATGTGTCGGGTGTTGAGTACTTGGAGAAGCGGTCTTAAAACATGGGGCGGCAACACAGGTGGAAAGCATTTTTTTCTCCGGGGGAGTGAAGTTTTGGCGGCAGAGGATTTTTTCTCCGTGTGTTTGGGAGTTGGGGAAAGACTTCGTCGGCTCTGTATAGGGGGAGGAGTTTCGGAAATGCCTTTTGGAGCTCGGGCTCCATGATTCCCTTTATTTTTGAAAAAATCAAAATTCAAATTTGCGGTTTCGAAAAAATTGAAAAAAAATATACAAAAACACAAGGATGAAATATATATGTGTGCGAAAATTGAGGATGCAATACCTTAAGATGCGACCTGTGCAAAAAGAACAAATTCATGGACTTTTGGGATGAATAGTATCAATGTGTTAAAAATCCATAAATTTGTCTTTTTTTTGCACATACCTTCTTTCAGCGTATTTTTTCCTAAACATTTGCACACATGTGTGTTATGCCTCCATGTATATCCGTATTTTTTCTGAAATTTTTGAAATGTAAAAATACGAATTCTGATGAATTTTGGGGTTTTTAAAAATAGGCCTTCATGGAGCCCGAGCTCCAAAACACCATACCCGAGGAGTTTTTATAATAATGTTTTGATCTCAAAATCAGAATAGTCCTACTATATATATGATGTGCATGTATGGTGACATGTGGATGGCTTGTGTTGCATCGCTGCCCTCGTGAGGAAAGAATCAAGCTCCTTTGCCCTCGTGAAACACCACCATCACCACCACTAGTACGAAGCTCAATAGGAAAAATAACAAGCACAAGACATGTACACATGGAGCAACGTGCATAGTGTAGATCTCAATCTGGAATCAATGTGCTTGGTGTATGTTTATTAGCACTGGGTGCTTATCAATAACATTGCTATGCTCTTTTATAGGAACAATTTTGGTACAATTCCACCCATCATTCAGCTATTGGCATGACACCCTTCAAAGCCCTCAACGACCATGAACCAAGGCACTAGGGTCTGACCAGCTCATCTTCGTGCTCAGTTCCAGTCCTGCAAAACTGGCTCGAGGAGCGCAATGTCATCCAAGACCTGCTGCAACAGCATTTGAACCGTGCCCGTCAATGCATGAAAACACAGGCTCACAAGAAGCGCTCATGGTGGCAGTTTGAGGTGAGCGACAACGTACTTCTTAAGCTCCAGCCCTACATTCAGACTTCGGTGGCACCTGCGTCAATCACAAGCTATGCTTCAAATACTTTGGCCCTTCACGATCATCGCCAAGATCAATGATGTGGCATACAAGATTCAGCTTCCACGTGACGCTATTGTCCACCCAGTCTTCCATGTGTCATTGTTGTGTCGTGTGCTCCTTCCAGGTACAGAGGTATCTACTTCCCTACCCATCGATGCATACATTTTGGCAGTGCCAGTTGAGATCTTACAGACGCGCTGGCGCAAGAGTGCGGATGCCATGACAGAGCAAGTCAAGGTCCGTCGATCAATAGGCAACTCCATCGATGACACATGGGAGGACAAGACGACGCTCCAAGCTCGATTCCCACATGTTGAGGCTTGGGGTCAAGCCTGGCGCAAGGAGAGGGGAATGTCGGCATCCCTGACATACATGTCCCACCAAGCGGCACAGCGGGGCACGACGAGTGCTCGCAGCGCATCACCAAGCCCAACCCAAGGTCCAGTGGGCCCGAGTGGAACCACCTATCTCTCTCTCCGATTCCTTCTTCTTCCTTATAAGCAGCTTGTACTAGACAATCGTTGAATCTGAGAAATCTAGCTACTGTTTGAGAGATCCCTACCGAGTACCTAACAGGAGTTCATGGCCCTGATTGCAGTGATGTTGGAGAGCTGCATGATTTAAAGATTGGTGGTCAGCTACAGCTACGTCAAGTACAAAATGTTGAAAAAGCAGAAGCAAAAGTGGCAAACCTTGGAAACAAGAAGGATCTTAGTGAACTGACATTAAGATGGACTGAGGTTGGCGACAGCAATGTGCCTCACAATTTCAAACCTCATGGTGGGCTGCAGGTTCTGAAAATATATTCCTATGGAGGACAGTGCATGGGTATGTTGCAAAACATGGTTGAGATCCATGTTTTTCTTTGTGAAAGATTGCGATTTCTTTTCAGACGCACTACATTCGTCACTTTTCCAAGACTGAAGGTCCTTATGCTAGAACATTTGTTTGGTTTTGAGAGATGGTGGGAAATAGAAGAGAGGCAAGAAGAACAAACAATATTTCCTGTGCTTGAGAAGTTGGTTATTAGTAGTTGTGGAAAGTTGGTGGCATTACCTGAAGTGCCATTGCTGCAAGGACCTTGTGGTGAAGGCGGTTATACATTGGTACGCTCAGCGTTTCCTTCGCTAAAGGTACTCGAAATGAATTTGTTGACAAGCTTTCAGAGATGGGATGCGGTGAAGACACTCATGGTGAACACATAGTATTTCCTCAGCTTGAGGAACTAATAATTGAGGGATGCCCAAAGCTGACAGCGTTACCTGAAGCACCATTGCTGCAAGGACATCGTGGTGAAGGCGTTGTCGGTGCAAAAATGGAACCGTCACACTCTGGCGATCACTGGAGACAAGGTCTGATGGAAGGACGATGAACACAGGGTATTTCTAGGCGCTCGAACACCTCCGCCGCATGAACGGCGCACACTGTATTTCTCCCTGAGCACAAACTCAGCTTTTCTTCCTCATCGGTTACAAGAGCCAGGGGTGGGCTTTATACGCCGGGCACGCCCACACGCGCTGCACCGTGCACACGCCCCACTCGCCACTCCCCTCACCTCCTGGGCTCGCGCACCCGCCGCGCACGTACGCGGATGACGCGGCCATCACCAGTGCACGCGACTAATTCGCCCTACTCCCGCGCTTCGGCAAGCAAAAGATTGATTTCCCGGTTGATCCAGGGGACAAGTGCAGGTATATAATCGTGAATCTGAGGCCTTCGGACAGATTAAGCGCATGCGCTGATGCTTCTCCACCATGCATGAGATTAATCCTAGCAAGATCATGCACACATGCATTAGATTAATCCTAGCAAGATTAAGCGCAGGCGCAGGCGCTGATGCTTCTACACCACGCATGCATGCTGGTGGATTGCAGCCTCTGCTGGCTGCCTTCGCCGCCGATGCAACGCTGCCTCAGCTGGCCGCCGTCATCATGATTTCCCTTCTTTTCCGTCAGCTGGCTACAAGATCTGCACGAGATCATCTTCTCACTACACAATCTGCACGAGATTAGTGGCAGTAGTTCTTGCGCCTGCGGCGGCTGCGAGGTGGAGGAGGAGGAGGGCGTCATGGATGAACGGTTTGTGTGCTGTCTGTGGAAAGTCAGGAAATGCCCGGGTTGATCGCTAGTAGTAGGTGCTCTCGGTGTGGCTGGGTGGCTCTAACTTGCCGTTTCCAATGGAGACGGCGCGTGCAATCGAAGCCAACTGTGGGCAATGGAGTCCATCCGTCAACAGATACGATGGCGTGATGGTCGTCCACTATTAAATGAACATGCTATGAGTACTCTGGTAGTGTTTTGTTCTGCTCTTATAGATTTCATTTGAATGGTGATATCTTCCATGACTTGTTTTACCAATGGTACCTTGTTGTTTTGAGAGTGTGAGCACGCTATTTTTTTTTTTGCAAAACTACAATGATCCTTGCAGGTGCGAGAGGGTCCTCAAGAGGCTGTTTATTGTTAGAGGCCATGACGAACAATGGGAACGACATCCTTGGATGGATCTGACAAACTTGACGGCAGATTCTGAATCTCGGCTGTCCAGCAAAAGAATGTCATTTTGAGCAAAGGGGTCGATGTAGATACATGGTGTGTCTGTCTTTTCAGTTAGTCATTCGGTTTGGCAGGTCGGGGAGGAATTAATACAGTTTCAACTTGTCGAGAAACTTTTCAGATAGTCGTCATGAACTTTATTTATATTTTATTTCAAAATTTAAACAACTAGTTTCGGCTGGTCACACATAAGGTTGTGTGACACTTTATTTGTCACCGCTACATCGACTAAACAACGGTGATCCAACTATATATCTCTAGAGACCTTTTCTTATCATTAGACACCAACTCTAGTGCCAACGCCGAATGGCATGATGTCATACAATGGCACATTAACATTGCACATCGTTGGTAGGGTACGCAGCGCAATGGAAGTCGTCGCCTCAAGCTGAGCTATCTGGTGTGGCTGCAAGAAAACACTCTGTGGTACCTGTTGTGGTTGACCAAGTTGTTGTGGTTGAGGTTGTTGGAAATAACATTGTCCGACTTGCTCCTGCTGCAACTGTTGTTGGGGTTGGGAGACACCTTGGACCGACTGTTGGGGTTGTTCTTGCAGAAAGATAGAGTAGACGATTGCACGGATTGCCTCATGGCGGAATTGTTCGGGGATTTGCGGCAGTTGCTGGCAACATTGTTGCTGCAACACATGGCAACTGCTCTGCTGCAACATTTGCGACCTAGCAATAAGTTGTGGCATTCGCACGGGGCTGCACTGCTGCTGGAGGAATACCTTGCATGGGTTTAGCTGTTGCAAAATAGATGGTTGAACATAGGGTATTTGTAGTTGCAGAAGCGTTTGGTACAGTTGTCCTTGTGGGAGTGGTGTTTGTTGTGGTGTACATGGTTGTTGTTGCGATAGAATTGGTTGTTGTAGCCCAAATGGTGGTTGCTGTGGAAATGGTTGTTGTGGCCAAAATGGTGGTTGTTGTGGAAATGCTTGTTGCGGTGGGAAGGGTTGTTGTGGATATGGTTGTGGTTGTTGTGGTTGTTGTGGGATGGTTTGTTGTGGAAATGGTTGTTGCGGTTGGAAGGGTTGTTGTGGATATGGTTGTGGTTGTTGTGGGTATGGTTGTGGCTGTTGTGGGATGGGTTGTTGTGGAAATGGTTGTTGCTGTGCAATCGTACTTGTTGCCGCAATGGCGAGGAGTGCAAAGATGAGGAAGGTCTTCATAGTGGATTGGTGTTAACTAGTGTTTCTTGGTTTTGATGCTTGTGCTTGTGATGATCTCTATACTACCTGCCTATTTATAGTAGCCAAGGCTTCATCTCTTTCTTTCTTTGCATCAGCTTTAACAATTGTGTTTGGATGTTTTGCAAATGGATTTTTGGTACATTGTGTTAGGTTGCACAAGCTACAAGCGTACTTTTGAATTGATAATCAAAGTTGCTTTTTAGTTGTGCATATGATCATACACAAAGTATAGAAATCCCGAGGTTTGGTATGCATGACTCACCTTATTCACTTTACATGTCACACAATTATCAACCTAGCATCACTTTTGCAAATGATTTTGGAACCTTGTATAGGTTGTTAGCCTGAAACAAGAATGGAAAACTTGTGTAGGACTAAGTTGCAATCATGTGTGGGTTGTTAAAGCTTTACATGTGGACGGTTCTTCTCGACTCGACTGGTTTTTATAAAACTAGCTTTGTATTGTTCACCGAGATGATAAGATGCACTGACACCTATAGATCATAACATGACTCATCGAATTCCCTTTACATTTAAAGGCTGGTCATTGCTTAACATATATTTGTATCGATCTTTTTTTATAGAAACATTTTGTGGTCGGCCTAATTAAGCACATTACTTGTGATTAATTAATGTATTTTCTAATTATATAAAAACATTATTGTAATTTGACATGGCCCAAGATGCCAATCTCCCCCCCCCCCCCCTCCCCAAAATAAATTTTAAACGCGAAAAGGCTATTTCGCCGATCGCACCGTCATTGCCCGATTACTTGACCTTTACGATTGTACAAAGGACCTGTCACTAACTTGCAAAGGATACGGTGACCACCGATCTAGGCACATATCCTCTACACAGACAATCATATGTTCATTCGTTATTATCTCCGTGGTGTTGATATTTCCCATCCATATGTGACTAGATTTGTCCAGCAGGTTGTATTGGTTACTGTAATCGCCTCTTTTGCTTTTCTTGCAATTGTCTCCAATGTGCACTATACAATAGCAAAATTGATAGTTGATGGATGATGGTTGTCGGCAGAACATACAATCACTTTTATTACTTTGGTACTACAATCACTTTTTATCATCAATATTTGATGTATTATGAAATATGGTTTGAATTAACGCATATTTAAACCTATACAATCGAGTGACAGTATCCTTTAGTCATGCGTGATCTTTGCTATGACGACCAGCCCTGTTGAAGGAGTCTGGGGATGCCACCGTTGCTGCATGGATGAGTACAGGAGAAAGTCTGGTTTCACCTGTAGTGAATAATGGATATAGTCAGCATTCTTGTCGTCGTTAGGTGCCCCAAAGAGGTGAGGAATATGCCATGCCTATAGTGGCTCAAACGTCCCTTATAAACCATTATCTTTCCGCCCGATATGAAAAGGCATATTGCGACCCCCTCGCGTCGGCGGCGTAGGGGATTTCCCTTCTTCTCATTCGATGTTGTGCGGCGCGAGACGGCGGCTTCAGCGACGGCGCCATGCAGATCCAAGGAACGGCGGCGCAGCAGTTCCCGGCGGCGGCGCGTGGCGGCGTGGGTGGAGATTGGCTGGGCGTGGGTGCCGGTCGGCTGGACGTGGCTAGAAGATGAAAGCGAGGCTGGGCGTGGACGGTAGCAGTGGTAGCAGCGGCGTTCAGCCCGGATCCGGTCTTGACGGTGGAGACGGCGACGGCTAACCCGGATCCGACCATGGTGGTGGCGGCGTCCCCTCCTCCTGGGATGACGGGCCAGGTGGTGGGTCTTTGTGACCGCACCGGTGACGGCAGATCTTGGGATCCCATGACCAGGCTCGTCGCAGGATCCAGTACTGGCTACGAGTCAGGGAGACATAGTTGCCGGTGAAAACCGAGCCGACAGTGGACGATGGCATCGTCCTGCGTCGTTACCTTGATGAAGGCTTCGTCTTGTAACTACTGTCGATCCACTCGTGCTGCTTCAGGGGAAACCCTAGGATCTGGTTTTCCATATCGGACGATGGTGGCATTGCGGCGTCGTTCCTCTCTAGGGAGCATCGTTTGTGGAGAAGCACTGGAAGACACAGGCAGGAGGTGGAGCATGTTCGTCCTGCACGGAGCTTCGGTGCTGATGTCAGGTCATGCCTGGCCGACAGGTGCTACACTTTGTCATGCCTGTTCGGCAGGTGCTACGCACGACATATCTTACAGAGTGTTCGCATTTGGATGGACGACCGCAGGGAGGTGGCGCCGTTGGGCGCCGTGGTGGCGTCGACGGATGGACGGACTGGCAAGGATGTTGCGGATTTCTCTCCTGAAGATGGGTCAGCGGTTCGATGATGATGGCAGCTTCTAAAATGTGTGAATGTGGTGTACATTTTAGGTCTGCTGCACCGGTTGTTACTTCCGATACGTTATGTGGATGGATCGGCGATGACACCGGTTTTAGATATGGGAGTGAGAGCACTTCACATTATCGCGTTTTGTAGGTGTGAGTGGGGGCTTCGGTTGGCTTGATGTATATACTTGTCAAACCTTTGTTAAATAAGTAATAAAGATGGTCATATGCATCGATTGATGCACAGACCGGGTTCTTAACTTTCTTTTCTAAAAAAAAAAAAAATAGTTCAAATTAAAATCTGGATAACCATTAAGATTTGTGTAATAATTGTCGTAACTATTGAGAGCTTTTTTTTAATACGGTACACGCGCAAGGGCTCATATAAACACGTATGCACTCGTCTCTATAAATGTACATACACACACCGTAACACTATGAGCACCTTCGACAGACTGAGCCGACATATCATCTTGAGATTTACTAAATCGCTGTAGACGCCTCGTCGTAAATCTTCAACTAAATCTAGAAACAGTGCAAGCATCAAGATTTAAAGCCTGATGAAGTGAGGATATCAATATTCCTCTAACCATTCAACTATTGAGTATGATGCTGGAACATGTGTTGTGTGCGCACCAGTTGTTGTGACAGAACACGAGTGCATGATTGTATGCATATCTGGCTATTTATAAGTATGTATGGAGAGGCGGATGTATGATCACTAGTGACGACAGGGCCTATAGTCCCGGCCCGTAAGGGGCTTTAGTCCCGGTTCAACAACCGGGACCAAAGTCCCGGCCCTGTTCCAAGCCGGGACCAAAGGTGCTCCACGTGGGCGCCTCGGAGCGCCCTCAGGGGCAGGCCCTTTAGTCCCGGGTCTTTACACGGACCGGGACTAAAGAGTTTCAGATTTTGTTTATTTTTGGGTTTTAGGGTTTTAGGGTTTAGGTGTTCGGGAGATTAATGTGATGCCTCGTTTGGTGTTCGGGAATTAGTTTTCATATAATTCTAAATAGAAATAATTATGCATATATATAAGATTATCTTATCTTACAAGCGAGCATATATATACAATTATATGGAGATCTGAATTATCGGGACTAGAGCCCGTCTATTGGATTACATGGACCAACATCAGTAATGGCCCCTAGCTACACTAAATCGTCCTTTGTCATCTATAGCTTCCGTCCTCAAAAAGGTCGCAAGCTCCTCTGCAACAGCAATCGCGTGTTGCACTGGTAGGGACTTCTCCCTCATGGCCGTGTACTATATAAGAAGAGGAGATGAATATGAATATCAATCATGATAACAAAGAATGACGGGTAAAAATTGAGGTGTGAATGTTCATTGCTTACGTCGAATCTGTGATCCTTGTGCTCAGAGGTAAACGTGCGAATGGTCTCGCAAACATAGTATCCGCATAGATGCGTCCCCCATGACTGTTGGTCGCACTTTACGAGAATAAAATATATATAATCAAAATAATAATCTAGCATCATAAATGTATTGAAAATAGAAGTATATCATACTACTACTTACTTGAGCCGCTCTAAAGGTCAGCTTCTTAGGCTTGATACCGGGAGTCACGCACTTGAACCGCTTACAAACCCTGCCCGACAAGGATAATGATTTGCTAAGTTTTTCATTAATTGATATATCAGAAAATCATCGAAAGAGACCGATAGAGCGCAAGAATGATTGAAATTACCCTTGGAGCATGTCCTGCAGGCTTTGGAACTGTTCCAAGGGTCTCGATAATGGATCGAAGGCATCAACTCTTCCCTTATCAATTTGAATGTCCAACAGAATCCAATGGAAGCTGCATATATATATATATATGTATGTATATATATATATATATGTATATATATATATATATATATATGTATGTATATATATATATGTATGTATATATATATATATGTATATATATATGTGTGTGTGTGTGTGTGTCAGTAACTTATCAATTACACTTATAAGTGAATGGACACAACAGAGTAAAGACCCTCACGTGAAGTTGTATGAAAACAGTATGTGGTCACAGAAATTTTGATCTGTTTGAAACCTTAGAAGGTTTTCCTCCGTCTCCTTGGGTTTATCAGTTAGCGTCTCTATATGTATTTTATCTGGGTCAATAAACCCAATATGTAGGATGTTCCTATTTTTACAATCCAGAATCTTCATTCTGCATAATAGAGTACAAGTTATATATAGACAATGAATTGAAATAACTAAACAAGTTATATGTAGACAACGAATTGAAAAACTTACAGACAATAGCAACTCATAAGCGATTTGTCGAGGGCGTCGGCATTGTACATCTGGAAGAGTTCATCAAAGTCGATATGGATTTCTTTGAGCCGGCCGTAGTACTCCCGTGGGACACTCACCACGATCATCATTCTCCCATTCTTTGATTCACTTAAGTACCATGTATGCAAGTAACGCATATTTGTTGGGAGATCATCTTTGCTGACCAAAGGCGCTCCCATGACAAACTGTGGCTTAGGGGCTACCACAGCCTTGGGTAACCCGTCGTCTTGGGAAGCCAGAATGTCTTCAACCGGGATACCCCATTCATTCGCCCACTTCTTTGCTAATTCGAAATCTTCCCCCTGCACCATAGGGGGGACATTCTCGGGTAACACCCTGAGGGGTGGGATCGACTGTTTGGCCTGTTGTCCAAGCTGAGGAACGTCTTATTTTTTCTTGCTTGTAGTTGAACTTGATTTGCTCCCACTTGCACTTGCACGTGATCTGCTCTTTTTCACTTCCTTCTGCAATGTGCGTGTATAGTCATCAGGCTTATGGTGTAAGTCATACTGTGATGGAAGGTTCGTGAAGTATTTTGCAAATGCTATTTGCTTCTCGGTGTATTTCGGGCGGGGCTCGGGTTTCTTCTTTTTCATCTACGCATCATGATGTTCCTTTGCTATCCTGGCGTTTCCCTCGGGGGTACGATCATAAGGCCTGATAGGAAGATTAGCATGAGGTACCTTTGGGAGGGGCGACAGTTTGCGCTTTGGCGGGCTCCGTCGCTTAGAAATCATCGGCGGAGCGTTCTTGCTGGCACGCTTCCGCTTAGTATCCGGAGCGGGCGGCGGCGGAGACGGACGACCCAAGTCCGGCGGCGGTGATCGAGATGGACTCGTGTTGTGCTGGCCGACGTCATGTGGAGGGCTTGGACGTGATGGAGGTGTGGGTGACCTGCGACGACTCGGAGGCGGTGTTGTCCTTGGGGCCGATCCTGGAAGCTTCATGTAGTTCTTGTCCCATAGGATGACTCCACCGAGTACTTCTCCGAGTGTCCTCTCATCTTCGGGTCCAGCTATGTCGAGCTCCATATCATGAAACCCCGTCATGATTTCATCCACCCCGACTTTAGCCAAGCCAGCTGGAATCTCACGGCCATGCCAGCGTGCATCAGGGCCAGAAGGTAAAGCTTGTCCGACGGCCACCTTCATGGATATGTTCTTGAATTTCTGATGGAGTTCACATGATGTTGACTCCTTGATTCCATCCACGGGGTAGCCGGGACCGCCCTCTATCATTCTTCGTGCATCGTCGGGCGGGGCCTCAGATTCAGCCACGCTACTTTTCCGCTTAGATGGGGCGCCGGTAATATCAAGTGCAGGATCTTCCTGGCGCGCTACTCCTCTAAGCTCATCAATCTGCTTCTGTTGCTCGTTAATCCTGACAAGCAACTGGTTGAACTTGTCATTCTCCTCATCGTGCTGCCGCTTCTTTGCTCTCGCTCGGCTTCTGTAAGTGTCTTGGGCTCTGGCAAACCCAAGCCACCACGGGTAAGAAGGACCGAAGCCTCGCGTTCGTCCTCCATGTTCGTCATTGCCGAGGACCAGTGTGAGCAAATCTTTCTCTCTATCTGCAGTGAACTTTCTTTTTCCCTCCTTAATTTCTTTCACTATCTTTTTCCAATTCTCCCTGGGTATCCTAAGACTGTCACTGCAGATGAGGTCCCCTGTTTCTTCGTCGTACGAACCACCATGCGCAAGGAACCAATTTCTTGCTCTCAATTCCCACTCATCACGGAGTGGTTCAGGTATGATGCCTTTAACTAGCAGATCTTGCTCTTTCTTATCACACTTTGGGATGGCAGTCTCATAGCCCCCTGGCCCCAACTTGTGGTGATATTTCTTCTTGTCGGCATTTATCTTGTTCTTTTCTGATAATGCCTCGGCATCTTCTGACTCCTTGTACTCTTGAAATGCCTTCCAGTGATTCGCCTGCTTGGCTAGATACCCCTCGAATACTGGCACTTTCTTTGTCTTCAGATAGTTTTTCCATAGCTTCTTCTTTCAGCTACGGAACAGTTCGGCCATCTTCTTTAGAGTCCACTGCTTGACTTTGGCCCTCAGTTTGTCTGCGGCGTCTTCATTCTCACATTCTGGCAGGTTGAAATGTAACATGAGATCATTTCAAAGATTATCTTTGTACCTTTCGGCGACATAGTCACTATCGGCTGCCCCTTTGCGCTTGTTCCACTCCCGAACGCTGATTGGGACGTGATCCCTAACGAGAACTCCGCATTGCTTCTTGAATGTGTCAGCAGCATTCTTAGGAAGCTTGGGTTCGCCCGTAGGCAATATCACCTCAAAGGTGTAATGCGTCCGTGCATCCAACTTTCTAGTCGGGCCTCGTTTCGTAGCTTTGCTCGATGTGGAGTCCTAAGAGGGAGAAACATTCGTCAAATGAATGTATATATATACAATATAGAGCTATCTCCAATATTTTTCACATATTACAAGTGATTGTCAAACTTCATATGTATACCTCGCCGAACTTTTTCATTTCTCCACCGGCTTCTCCATCAATGGAGCTATCACCTGCTCCGTCATTGGACCTATCTCCTGCCCCATCAGCTTCATCTTCGTGTCGGTCGACCTCCATTCCATATCCGGAGGGGTTTAGATATTACGACGGAGATTCAGCTGGTTCAACGTCGGGGCCGTCTTTGATTATATCTTCGAGAAGTTCTTCCTCTTCGAGGTTCCTGATATGTGAATCCATAGTTCTGCAAAAAACGGACATTTGATTAACTAATAAACTAACAAACTATATAAGAGGGGTTGGAAACTTCGAAGTGTCGTTTTATATAGGAGGACCTTTAGTCCCGGGTCTTGGCTAGAACCTAAACTCTAAAATATGTCTAACGGATTCTCTTAACCTTTAAGGATTTAACAAAATGGCAACATTCTAGATGTGTAGAAAATGATCCTATTTTTCCTGATCTCATCTACCCTTCTATATGTCACATTATCTAGTGTCAAAGGACTTTGTTGAACTTTGTACCAAAAAGGAATTATTCTATCAGGAACTTCGTTCCAAAACAACTTTAGTCCCGGGTCGTGGCTCCACCCGGGACTCCTAGATTTCTGCATAGTATTCAAAGTACGAGTACTTTTCCAATTTGAGCATTCAATAAGCAAAACCAAATCGTAAAATAAAGTAGTATTCAAATTAGCATGCATTCAATTATAAGCAAAACTACATCATCTCTTTTGTCCATACATCGTCGAATATTATCACTAATACTCCTCGAATACTATCATACATATAGGATCACTGATACAGCTAGAACCGTAGCGCCCGACGGGTATCGTCGCGGGCGGTGGACACCCAAAGAGAAGGAACCATCACAGGATCATAGCTCCAGTGAGATCCCCGAAGAACCTGCCAGGTATGCTCGAACCTGCCCTCCAACGCAACCATGTAGCGGCGGACGTGCTCATCCTCCTCGCTGACATGGTGACGTACCACCTCCGCGGTGTCCGGAAGCCTCGGCACCGTCACTGGCCCACGCGACCGCCACAAAACAAGGATCGGGTCAACAACGGGCTGGCTCCTCACCAACCTACGCCTCCCGGAAGGTAGCACCTCCCAATACCAGTCGGGCGGAGCCCAACCCCGGACACGGCCCCTCTGATCAAGCAGGTGTCCTCCGCCGAGTCGACGACGAGAATGCGGGATAGGCATCATAAATTGAACTAAAAAAATAAACTAGTTCTAATAATTTTCTTGCTAAAAATAAACTATTAACACTTAAGCATATACAATAGCAAAATTAAACTATTAACACTTAAGCATATACAATAGCAAAATTAAGCAATAATCTAAAAAACACTATTAACACTTAAGCATATACACTATACAATAGCAAAATTAAGCATATACAATAGCATCTATATACGTAGAAATGTCTTCTTCTTCTTCTTCTTCTTCTTCTTCTTCTTGTTCGTCTTTCTTATTTTCTTCTCCGCTTCTTCTTCAACTTCTCTTCTTCCACTTCTCCTCTTCTTCTATTTTTCCTCTTCTTCTCCTCTCCTCCTCTTCTTATTCTCCTTTTTCTTCTTTTCTTCTCCTCCTCTTCTTATTTTCTTTTTTCCTAATCTTATTTTCTAATTTTTGTTCATATTTCTTCTTCTTGTAACCCTAACCTAATTCTAAATATTACTAACCCTAATAATCTAGCACAAACCTAATAACAATAGGAATTAAATGACAAAAAAAATATTTTTCTTTTTGTTCCTTTCTTCTCCTTTTTCTTCCTTTCTTCTCATTTTTCTTCCTTTCTTCTCCTTTTTCTTCCTTTCTTCTCCTTTTTATTCGTTTCTTCTCCTTTTTCTTCCTTTCTTCTCCTTTTTCTTCCTTTCTTTCCTTTTTCTTCCTTTCTTCTCCTTTTTCTTCTTCTCTTCTCCTTTTTCTTCTTCTCTTCTCCTTTTTCTTCTTTTCTTCTCCTTTTTCTTCTTTTCTTCTCCTTTTTCTTCTTTTCTTCTACCGGACGGAGTGTTGGGGAGGAGGGGGCGGGGGGCTTACCGGCCGGAGGCGTCGACAGCGGCGAGGAGGACGGCGGCGGCGAGGAGGACGGCAGGCGGCGGCGAGGAGGACGGCGGGCAGCCTGACGGCGTCGTCGAGTTCGTCGGTGTGCCGTGCCGGGCAGGAGAATGAGTGGAAGAAGAAGAGAAACGAAATGCAATTTGGGTTGGAAATTTTCTAACTCCCGCTTATATAGGTGGATCTTTAGTCCCGGTTCGGGGCTCGAACCGGGACTAAAGACCCCCTTTAGTCCCGGGTGGAGCCATGACCCGGGACTAAAGGCCCTTTTTCGGCAGACCAAAAGGCGGGAAATAGGGGCCTTTAGTCCCGGTGCGGAGCTCCAACCGAGACTTAAGGGGGTCTTTAGTCCCGGGTGGAGCCACGCACCGGGACTAAAGGCCCGTGCTCGGCAGGCGGCAGGCGAGGGGCTTTAGAACCGGGTCGTGGCTCCACCCGGGACTAAAGCCCCTCCTCGGTTGCACGATAAGTTTAGTCCCAACTCGCCCAGCGAGGGGGGACTAACACTTATTTATAAGCCCCGTCGCAGCATCTCCATCGAGCTCCTCTCTAAAGCAGGCTTACGGGCCTAAACTGACTGTAAATTTAAAAATTGAAACTATATTTGAAATTATGGAGAAAATTAAACATGAATTCAAAATGAGGTCACTTTGAATTTAGGTTTAATTTTCTTTACAAATTCTCATATAGTTTCCATTTTTTTCTATTTTCAAAATTAACTATTTTGTTATTTTCAATTAAAAACTATGTTTATTAAAATTCTTTTTGCATATTTGAGAATTTGACAAAACTATGATAATGAAAAGTGTTTGAAATTGAATAAATAATTCAAAACTATTTTCTATTTTCAAAAGTAATTATTTTGACTATCCAAACTATTAACTATTTTGTTATTTTCAATTAAAAACTATGTTTATTAAAATTCTTTTTGCATATTTGAGAATTTGACCAAACTATGATAATGAAAAGTGTTTGAAATTGAGTAAATAAGGGATTTCGAACGAGAACTCATCTCTTACAAAGGGATTTCATTTTTTTGAACTTATTTGAACTCCATACTTTTTGTGTGTTCAAAATGCACCATTCAAAGGCACATCACAAAATTTCAACAATTTCTCACTTAATTTGGTATATTTCGTGCATTTACTTATTTGTTTTTGAGCTAGTTGACCCTGAAATTGAAAAGCACTGCAAATGAACTCTGAAAATGTTGAAAGTTGGCATTCTATCATCATTTCACCCACATAGCATGTGTTAAAAGTTGAAAGGGCTACGACAAAAAATGGATGCACTTCGTGTACAAAACGGACAATCTCTCTCGAAGTATGAGGGTTTCGAACGAGAACTCATCTCTTACAAAGGGATTTCATTTTTTATAACTTATTTGAAC
This sequence comes from Hordeum vulgare subsp. vulgare, assembly GCF_904849725.1. Taxonomy (NCBI): domain Eukaryota; kingdom Viridiplantae; phylum Streptophyta; class Magnoliopsida; order Poales; family Poaceae; genus Hordeum; species Hordeum vulgare. The sequence goes on along the minus strand of NC_058518.1, from coordinate 2,754,125 downwards.
TCCATACTTTTTGCGTGCTCAAAATGCACCATTCAAAGGCACATCACAAAAATTCAATAATTTCTGACTTAATTTGGTATATTTCGTGCATTTACTTTTTTTTTGTGCTAGTTGACCATGAAATTGAAAAGCACTACAAATGAACTCTGAAAATGTTGAAAGTTGGCATGCTATCATCATTTCACCCACATAGCATGTGTTAAAAAGTTGAGAGGGCTACGACAAAAACTGGATGCACTTCGTGTACAAAACGGACAATCTCTCTCGAAGTATCAAGGTTTCGAACGAGAACTCATCTCTTACAAAGGGATTTCATTTTTTTCAACTTATTTGAACTCCATACTTTTTGTGTGTTCAAAATGCACCATTCAAAGGCACATCACAAAATTTCAACAATTTCTGACTTAATTTGGTATATTTGATGCATTTACTTAATTTTTTTTGAGCTAGTTGACCCTGAAATTGAAAACCACTACAAATGAACTCTGAAAATGTTGAAAGTTGGCATGCTATCATAATTTCACCCACATAGCATGTGTTAAAAAGTTGAGAGGGCTACGACAAAAACTGGATGCACTTCGTGTACAAAACGGACAATCTCTCTCGAAGTATCAGCGTTTCGAACGAGAACTCATCTCTTACAAAGGGATTTCATTTTTTTAAACTTATTTGAACTCCATACTTTTTGTGTGTTCAAAATGCACCATTCAAAGGCACATCACAAAATTTCAACAATTTCTGACTTAATTTGGTATATTTCGTGCATTTACTTTTTTTTGAGCTAGTTGACCCTGAAATTGAAAAGCACTACAAATGAACTCTGAAAATGTTGAAAGTTGGCATGCTATTATCATTTCACCCACATAGCATGTGTTAAAAATTTGAGAGGGCTACGACAAAAACTGGATGCACTTCGTGTACAAAACGGACAAACTCTCTCGAAGTATGAGCGTTTCGAACGAGAACTCATCTCTTACAAAGGGATTTCATTTTTTAAACCTATTTGAACTCCATACTTTTTGTGTGTTCAAAATGCACCATTCAAAGGCACATCACAAAATTTCAACAATTTCTGACTTAATTTGATATATTTCGTGCATTTACTTATTATTATTTTTTGAGCTAGTTGACCCTGAAATTGAAAAGCACTACAAATGAACTCTGAAAATGTTGAAAGTTGGCATGCTATCATCATTTCACCCACATAGCATGTGTTAAATAGTTGAGAGGGATATGACAAAAACTGGATGCACTTCGTGTACAAAACGGACAATCTCTCTCGAAGTATCAGCGTTTCGAACGAGAATTCATCTCTTACAAAGGGATTTCATTTTTTGAACTTATTTGAACTCCATACTTTTTGTGTGTTTAAAATGCACCATTCAAAGGCACATCACAAAATTTCAACAATTTCTGACTTCATTTGGTATTCTTCGTGCATTTACTTATTTCTTTTTGACCTAGTTGACCCTGAAATTGAAAAGCACTACAAATGAACTGTGAAAATGTTGAAAGTTGGCATGCTATCATCATTTCACCCACATAGCATGTGTTAAAAAGTTGAGAGGGCTACGACAAAAACTGGATGCACTTCGTGTACAAAACGGACAATCTCTCTCGAAGTATCAGCGTTTCGAACAAGAACTCATCTCTTACAAAGGGATTTCATTTTTTTGAGCTTATTTGAACTCCATACTTTTTGTGTATTCAAAATGCACCATTCAAAGGCACATCACAAAATTTCAACAATTTCTGACTTCATTTGGTATTCTTCGTGCATTTACTTTTTTTTGAGCTAGTTGACCCTGAAATTGAAAAACACTACAAATGAACTCTGAAAATGTTGAAAGTTGGCATGCTATCATCATTTCACCCACATAGCATGTGTTAAAAAGTTGAGAGGGCTACGAGAAAAACTGGATGCACTTCGTGTACAAAACGGACAATCTCTCTCGAAGTATTAGCGTTTCGAACGAGAACTCATCTCTTACAAAGGGATTTCATTTTTTTAAACTTATTTGAACTCCATACTTTTTTTGTGTTCAAAATGCACCATTCAAAGGCACATCACAAAATTTCAACAATTTCTAACTTAATTTGGTATATTTCATGCATTTACTTGTTTTTTTTTGAGCTAGTTGACCCTGAAATTGAAAAGCATTACAAATGAACTCTGAAAATGTTGAAAGTTGGCATGCTATCATCATTTCACCCACATAGCATCTGTTAAAAAGTTGAGAGGGATATGACAAAAACTGGATGCACTTCGTGTACAAAACGGACAATCTCTCTCGAAGTATCAGCGTTTCGAACGAGAACTCATCTCTTACAAAGGGATTTCATTTTTTGAACTTATTTGAACTCCATACTTTTTGTGTGTTTAAAATGCACCATTCAAAGGCACATCACAAAATTTCAACGATTTCTGGCTTCATTTGGTATTCTTCGTGCATTTACTTATTTCTTTTTGACCTAGTTGACCCTGAAATTGAAAAGCACTACAAATGAACTGTGAAAATGTTGAAACTTGGCATGCTATCATAATTTCACCCACATAGCATGTGTTAAAAAGTTGAGAGGGCTACGACAAAAACTGGATGCACTTCGTGTACAAAACGGACAATCTCTCTCGAAGTATCAGCGTTTCGAACGAGAACTCATCTCTTACAAAGGGATTTCATTTTCTAAACTTATTTGAACTCCATACTTTTTGTGTGTTTAAAATGCACCATTCAAAGGCACATCACAAAATTTCAACAATTTCTGACTTCATTTGGTATATTTCGTGTATTTACTTATTTTGTTTTTGAGCTAGTTGACCCTGAAATTGAAAAGCACTACAAATGAACTCTGAAAATGTTGAAAGTTGGCATGCTATCATCATTTCACCCACATAGCATGTGTTAAAAAGTTGAGATGGCTATGACAAAAACTGGATGTACTTCGTGTGCAAAACGGACAATCTCTCTCGAAGTATCAGCGTTTCGAACGAGAACTCATCTCTTACAAAGGGATTTCATTTCTTTGAACTTATTTGAACTCCATACTTTTTGTGTGTTCAAAATGGACCATTCAAAGGCACACCACAAAATTTCAACAATTTCTGACTTAATTTGGTATATTTCGTGCATTTACTTTTTTTTGAGCTAGTTGACCCTGAAATTGAAAAGCACTACAAATGAACTCTGAAAATGTTGAAAGTTGGCATGCTATCATCATTTCACCCACATAGCATGTGTTAAAAAGTTGAGAGGGCTACGACAAAAACTGGATGCACTTCGTGTACAAAACGGACAATCTCTCTCGAAGTATCACAGTTTCGAACGAGAACTCATCTCTTACAATGGGATTTCATTTTTTTGAACTTACTTGAACTCCATACTTTTTTTGTGTTCAAAATGCACCATTCAAAGGCACATCACAAAATTTCAACAATTTCTGACTTCATTTGGTATTCTTCGGGCATTTACTTTTTTTTGAGCTAGTTGACCCTGAAATTGAAAAGCACTACAAATGAACTCTGAAAATGTTGAAAGTTGGCATGCTATCATAATTTCACCCACATAGCATGTGTTAAAAAGTTGAGAGGGCTACGACAAAAACTGGATGCACTTCGTGTAAAAAACGGACAATCTCTCTCGAAGTATCAGCGTTTCGAACGAGAACTCATCTCTTACAAAGGGATTTCATTTTCTAAACTTATTTGAACTCCATACTTTTGGTGTGTTTAAAATGCACCATTCAAAGGCACATCACAAAATTTCAACAATTTCTGACTTCATTTGGTATTCTTCGTGCATTTACTTTTTTTTGAGCTAGTTGACCCTGAAATTGAAAAACACTACAAATGAACTCTGAAAATGTTGAAAGTTGGAATGCTATCATCATTTCACCCACATAGCATGTGTTAAAAAGTTGAGAGGGCTACGAGAAAAACTGGATGCACTTCGTGTACAAAACGGACAATCTCTCTCGAAGTATTAGCGTTTCGAACGAGAACTCATCTCTTACAAAGGGATTTCATTTTTTTAAACTTATTTGAACTCCATAATTTTTTTGTGTTCAAAATGCACCATTCAAAGGCACATCACAAAATTTCAACAATTTCTAACTTAATTTGGTATATTTCATGCATTTACTTGTTTTTTTTGAGCTAGTTGACCCTGAAATTGAAAAGCATTACAAATGAACTCTGAAAATGTTGAAAGTTGGCATGCTATCATCATTTCACCCACATAGCATTTGTTAAAAAGTTGAGAGGGCTACGACAAAAACTGGATGCACTTCGTGTACAATACGGACAATCTCTCTCGAAGTATCACAGTTTCGAACGAGAACTCATCTCTTACAATGTGATTTCATTTTTTTAAACTTATTTGAACTCCATACTTTTAGTGTGTTCAAAATGCACCATTCAAAGGCACATCACAAAATTTCAACAATTTCTGACTTCATTTGGTATTCTTCGGGCATTTACTTTTTTTTTGAGCTAGTTGACCCTGAAATTGAAAAGCACTACAAATGAACTCTGAAAATGTTTAAAGTTGGCATGCTATCATAATTTCACCCACATAGCATGTGTTAAAAAGTTGAGAGGGCTACGACAAAAACTGGATGCACTTCGTGTACAAAACGGACAATCTCTCTCGAAGTATGAGCGTTTCGAACGAGAACTCATCTCTTACAAAGGGATTTCATTTTCTAAACTTATTTGAACTCCATACTTTTTGTGTGTTTAAAATGCACCATTCAAAGGCACATCACAAAATTTCAAAAATTTCTGACTTAATTTGGTATATTTCGTGTATTTACTTATTTTGTTTTTGAGCTAGTTGACCCTGAAATTGAAAAGCACTACAAATGAACTCTGAAAATGTTGAAAGTTGGCATGCTATCATCATTTCACCCACATAGCATGTGTTAAAAAGTTGAGATGGCTATGACAAAAACTGGATGTACTTCGTGTGCAAAACGGACACTCTCTCTCGAAGTATCAGCGTTTCGAACGAGAACTCATCTCTTACAAAGGGATTTCATTTCTTTAAACTTATTTGAACTCCATACTTTTTGTGTGTTCAAAATGCACCATTCAAAGGTACACCACAAAATTTCAACAATTTCTGACTTAATTTGGTATATTTCGTGCATTTACTTTTTTTTGAGCTAGTTGACCCTGAAATTGAAAAGCACTACAAATGAACTCTGAAAATGTTGAAAGTTGGCATGCTATCATCATTTCACCCACATAGCATGTGTTAAAAAGTTGAGAGGGCTACGACAAAAACTGGATGCACTTCGTGTACAATACGGACAATCTCTCTCGAAGTATCACAGTTTCGAACGAGAACTCATCTCTTACAATGTGATTTCATTTTTTTGAACATATTTGAACTCCATACTTTTAGTGTGTTAAAAATGCACCATTCAAAGGCACATCACAAAATTTCAACAATTTCTGACTTCATTTGGTATTCTTCGGGCATTTACTTTTTTTTTGAGCTAGTTGACCCTGAAATTGAAAAGCACTAGAAATGAACTCTGAAAATGTTGAAAGTTGGCATGCTATCATAATTTCACCCACATAGCATGTGTTAAAAAGTTGAGAGGGCTACGACAAAAACTGGATGCACTTCGTGTACAAAACGGACAATCTCTCTCGAAGTATCAGCGTTTCGAACGAGAACTCATCTCTTACAAAGGGATTTCATTTTCTAAACTTATTTGAACTCCATACTTTTTGTGTGTTTAAAATGCACCATTCAAAGGCACATCACAAAATTTCAAAAATTTCTGACTTAATTTGGTATATTTCGTGTATTTACTTATTTTGTTTTTGAGCTAGTTGACCCTGAAATTGAAAAGCACTACAAATGAACTCTGAAAATGTTGAAAGTTGGCATGCTATCATCATTTCACCCACATAGCATGTGTTAAAAAATTGAGATGGCTATGACAAAAACTGGATGTACTTCGTGTGCAAAACGGACAATCTCTCTCGAAGTATCAGCGTTTCGAACGAGAACTCATCTCTTACAAAGGGATTTCATTTCTTTGAACTTATTTGAACTCCATACTTTTTGTGTGTTTAAAATGCACCATTCAAAGGCACACCACAAAATTTTAACAATTTCTGACTTAATTTGGTATATTTCGTGCATTTACTTTTTTTTGAGCTAGTTGACCCTGAAATTGAAAAGCACTACAAATAAACTCTGAAAATGTTGAAAGTTGGCATGCTATCATCATTTCACCCACATAGCATGTGTTAAAAAGTTGAGAGGGCTACGACAAAAACTGGATGCATTTCGTGTACAAAACGGACAATCTCTCTCGAAGTATCACAGTTTCAAACGAGAACTCATCTCTTACAATGGGATTTCATTTTTTTGAACTTATTTGAACTCCATACTTTTTTTGTGTTCAAAATGCACCATTCAAAGGCACATCACAAAATTTCAACAATTTCTGACTTCATTTGGTATTCTTCGGGCATTTACTTTTTTTTTGAGCTAGTTGACCCTGAAATTGAAAAGCACTAGAAATGAACTCTGAAAATGTTGAAAGTTGGCATGCTATCATAATTTCACCCACATAGCATGTGTTAAAAAGTTGAGAGGGCTACGACAAAAACTGGATGCACTTCGTGTACAAAACGGACAATCTCTCTCGAAGTATCAGCGTTTCGAACGAGAACTCATCTCTTACAAAGGGATTTCATTTTCTAAACTTATTTGAACTCCATACTTTTTGTGTGTTTAAAATGCACCATTCAAAGGCACATCACAAAATTTCAAAAATTTCTGACTTAATTTGGTATATTTCGTGTATTTACTTATTTTGTTTTTGAGCTAGTTGACCCTGAAATTGAAAAGCACTACAAATGAACTCTGAAAATGTTGAAAGTTGGCATGCTATCATCATTTCACCCACATAGCATGTGTTAAAAAGTTGAGATGGCTATGACAAAAACTGGATGTACTTCGTGTGCAAAACGGACAATCTCTCTCGAAGTATCAGCGTTTCGAACGAGAACTCATCTCTTACAAAGGGATTTCATTTCTTTGAACTTATTTGAACTCCATACTTTTTGTGTGTTTAAAATGCACCATTCAAAGGCACACCACAAAATTTTAACAATTTCTGACTTAATTTGGTATATTTCGTGCATTTACTTTTTTTTGAGCTAGTTGACCCTGAAATTGAAAAGCACTACAAATGAACTCTGAAAATGTTGAAAGTTTGCATGCTATCATCATTTCACCCACATAGCATGTGTTAAAAAGTTGAGAGGGCTACGACAAAAACTGGATGCATTTCGTGTACAAAACGGACAATCTCTCTCGAAGTATCACAGTTTCAAACGAGAACTCATCTCTTACAATGGGATTTCATTTTTTTGAACTTATTTGAACTCCATACTTTTTTTGTGTTCAAAATGCACCATTCAAAGGCACATCACAAAATTTCAACAATTTCTGACTTCATTTGGTATTCTTCGGGCATTTACTTTTTTTTTGAGCTAGTTGACCCTGAAATTGAAAATCACTACAAATGAACTCTGAAAATGTTGAAAGTTGGCATGCTATCATAATTTCATGAACTTTATTTATATTTTATTTCAAAATTTAAACAACTAGTTTCGGCTGGTCACACATAAGGTTGTGTGACACTTTATTTGTCACCGCTACATCGACTAAACAACGGTGATCCAACTATATATCTCTAGAGACCTTTTCTTATGATTAGACACCAACTCTAGTGCCAACGCCGAATGGCATGATGTCATACAATGGCACATTAACATTGCACATCGTTGGTAGGGTACGCAGCGCAATGGAAGTCGTCGCCTCAAGCTGAGCTATCTGGTGTGGCTGCAAGAAAACACTCTGTGGTACCTGTTGTGGTTGACCAAGTTGTTGTGGTTGAGGTTGTTGGAAATAACATTGTCCGACTTGCTCCTGCTGCAACTGTTGTTGGGGTTGGGAGACACCTTGGACCGACTGTTGGGGTTGTTCTTGCAGAAAGATAGAGTAGACGATTGCACGGATTGCCTCATGGCGGAATTGTTCGGGGATTTGCGGCAGTTGCTGGCAACATTGTTGCTGCAACACATGGCAACTGCTCTGCTGCAACATTTGCGACCTAGCAATAAGTTGTGGCATTCGCACGGGGCTGCACTGCTGCTGGAGGAATACCTTGCATGGGTTTAGCTGTTGCAAAATAGATGGTTGAACATAGGGTATTTGTAGTTGCAGAAGCGTTTGGTACAGTTGTCCTTGTGGGAGTGGTGTTTGTTGTGGTGTACATGGTTGTTGTTGCGATAGAATTGGTTGTTGTAGCCCAAATGGTGGTTGCTGTGGAAATGGTTGTTGTGGCCAAAATGGTGGTTGTTGTGGAAATGCTTGTTGCGGTGGGAAGGGTTGTTGTGGATATGGTTGTGGTTGTTGTGGTTGTTGTGGGATGGTTTGTTGTGGAAATGGTTGTTGCGGTTGGAAGGGTTGTTGTGGATATGGTTGTGGTTGTTGTGGGTATGGTTGTGGCTGTTGTGGGATGGGTTGTTGTGGAAATGGTTGTTGCTGTGCAATCGTACTTGTTGCCGCAATGGCGAGGAGTGCAAAGATGAGGAAGGTCTTCATAGTGGATTGGTGTTAACTAGTGTTTCTTGGTTTTGATGCTTGTGCTTGTGATGATCTCTATACTACCTGCCTATTTATAGTAGCCAGGGCTTCATCTCTTTCTTTCTTTGCATCAGCTTTAACAATTGTGTTTGGATGTTTTGCAAATGGATTTTTGGTACATTGTGTTAGGTTGCACAAGCTACAAGCGTACTTTTGAATTGATAATCAAAGTTGCTTTTTAGTTGTGCATATGATCATACACAAAGTATAGAAATCCCGAGGTTTGGTATGCATGACTCACCTTATTCACTTTACATGTCACACAATTATCAACCTAGCATCACTTTTGCAAATGATTTTGGAACCTTGTATAGGTTGTTAGCCTGAAACAAGAATGGAAAACTTGTGTAGGACTAAGTTGCAATCATGTGTGGGTTGTTAAAGCTTTACATGTGGACGGTTCTTCTCTGACTCGACTGGTTTTTATAAAACTAGCTTTGTATTGTTCACCGAGATGATAAGATGAACTGACACCTATAGATCATAACATGACTCATCGAATTCCCTTTACATTTAAAGGCTGGTCATTGCTTAACATATATTTGTATCGATCTTTTTTTATAGAAACATTTTGTGGTCGGCCTAATTAAGCACATTACTTGTGATTAATTAATGTATTTTCTAATTATATAAAAACATTATTGTAATTTGACATGGCCCAAGATGCCAATCTCCCCCCCCCCTCCCCAAAATAAATTTTAAACGCGAAAAGGCTATTTCGCCGATCGCACCGTCATTGCCCGATTACTTGACCTTTACGATTGTACAAAGGACCTGTCACTAACTTGCAAAGGATACGGTGACCACCGATCTAGGCACATATCCTCTACACAGACAATCATATGTTCATTCGTTATTATCTCCGTGGTGTTGATATTTCCCATCCATATGTGACTAGATTTGTCCAGCAGGTTGTATTGGTTACTGTAATCGTCTCTTTTGCTTTTCTTGCAATTGTCTCCAATGTGCACTATACAATAGCAAAATTGATAGTTGATGGATGATGGTTGTCGGCAGAACATACAATCACTTTTATTACTTTGGTACTACAATCACTTTTTATCATCAATATTTGATGTATTATGAAATATGGTTTGAATTAACGCATATTTAAACCTATACAATCGAGTGACAGTATCCTTTAGTCATGCGTGATCTTTGCTATGACGACCAGCCCTGTTGAAGGAGTCTGGGGATGCCACCGTTGCTGCATGGATGAGTACAGGAGAAAGTCTGGTTTCACCTGTAGTGAATAATGGATATAGTCAGCATTCTTGTCGTCGTTTGAGTGTTTAGGTGCCCCAAAGAGGTGAGGAATATGCCATGCCTATAGTGGCTCAAACGTCCCTTATAAACCATTATCTTTCCGCCCGATATGAAAAGGCATATTGCGACTCCCTCGCGTCGGCGGCGTAGGGGATTTCCCTTCTTCTCATTCGATGTTGTGCGGCGCGAGACGGCGGCTTCAGCGACGGCGCCATGCAGATCCAAGGAACGGCGGCGCAGCAGTTCCCGGCGGCGGCGCGTGGCGGCGTGGGTGGAGATTGGCTGGGCGTGGGTGCCGGTCGGCTGGACGTGGCTAGAAGATGAAAGCGAGGCTGGGCGTGGACGGTAGCGGTGGTAGCAGCGGCGTTCAGCCCGGATCCGGTCTTGACGGTGGAGACGGCGACGGCTAACCCGGATCCGACCATGGTGGTGGCGGCGTCCCCTCCTCCTGGGATGACGGGCCAGGTGGTGGGTCTTTGTGACCGCACCGGTGACGGCAGATCTTGGGATCACGTGACCAGGCTCGTCGCAGGATCCAGTACTGGCTACGAGTCAGGGAGACATAGTTGCCGGTGAAAACCGAGCCGACAGTGGACAATGGCATCGTTCTGCGTCGTTACCTTGATGAAGGTTTCGTCTTGTAACTACTGTCGATCCACTCGTGCTGCTTCAGGGGAAACCCTAGGATCTGGTTTTCCATATCAGACGATGGTGGCATTGCGGTGTCGTTCCTCTCTAGGGAGCATCGTTTGTGGAGAAGCACTGGAAGACACAGGCAGGAGGTGGAGCATGTTCGTCCTGCACGGAGCTTCGGTGCTGATGTCAGGTCATGCCTGGCCGACAGGTGCTACACTTTGTCATGCCTGTTCGGCAGGTGCTACGCACGACATATCTTACAGAGTGTTCGCATTTGGATGGACGACCGCAGGGAGGTGGCGCCGTTGGGCGCCGTGGTGGCGTCGACGGATGGACGGACTGGCAAGGATGTTGCGGATTTCTCTCCTGAAGATGGGTCAGCGGTTCGATGATGATGGCAGCTTCTAAAATGTGTGAATGTGGTGTACATTTTAGGTCTGCTGCACCGGTTGTTACTTCCGATACGTTATGTGGATGGATCGGCGATGACACCGGTTTTAGATATGGGAGTGAGAGCACTTCACATTATCGCGTTTGTAGGTGTGAGTGGGGGCTTCGGTTGGCTTGATGTATATACTTGTCAAACCTTTGTTAAATAAGTAATAAAGATGGTCATATGCATCGATTGATGCACAGACCGGGTTCTTAACTTTCTTTTCTAAAAAAAAAAAAAAAATAGTTCAAATTAAAATCTGGATAACCATTAAGATTTGTGTAATAATTGTCGTAACTATTGAGAGCTTTTTTTTAATACGGTACACGCGCAAGGGCTCATATAAACACGTATGCACTCGTCTCTATAAATGTACATACGCACACCGTAACACCATGAGCACCTTCGACAGACTGAGCCGACATATCATCTTGAGATTTACTAAATCGCTGTAGACGCCTCGTCGTAAATCTTCAACTAAATCTAGAAACAGTGCAAGCATCAAGATTTAAAGCCTGATGAAGTGAGGATATCAATATTCCTCTAACCATTCAACTATTGAGTATGATGCTGGAACATGTGTTGTGTGCGCACCAGTTGTTGTGACAGAACACGAGTGCATGATTGTATGCATATCTGGCTATTTATAAGTATGTATGGAGAGGCGGATGTATGATTACTAGTGAGGACAGGGCCTATAGTCCCGGCCCGTAAGGGGCTTTAGTCCCGGTTCAACAACCGGGACCAAAGTCCCGGCCCTGTTCCAAGCCGGGACCAAAGGTGCTCCACGTGGGCGCCTCGGAGCGCCCTCAGGGGCAGGCCCTTTAGTCCCGGGTCTTTACACGGACCGGGACTAAAGAGTTTCAGATTTTGTTTATTTTTGGGTTTTAGGGTTTTAGGGTTTAGGTGTTCGGGAGATTAATGTGATGCCTCGTTTGGTGTTCGGGAATTAGTTTTCATATAATTCTAAATAGAAATAAGTATGCATATATATAAGATTATCTTATCTTACAAGCGAGCATATATATACAATTATATGGAGATCTGAATTATCGGGACTAGAGCCCGTCTATTGGATTACATGGACCAACATCAGTAATGGCCCCTAGCTACACTAAATCGTCCTTTGTCATCTATAGCTTCCGTCCTCAGAAAGGTCGCAAGCTCCTCTGCAACAGCAATCGCGCGTTGCACTGGTAGGGACTTCTCCCTCATGGCCGTGTACTATATAAGAAGAGGAGATGAATATGAATATCAATCATGATAACAAAGAATGACGGGTAAAAATTGAGGTGTGAATGTTCATTGCTTACGTCGAATCTGTGATCCTTGTGCTCAGAGGTAAACGTGCGAATGGTCTCGCAAACATAGTATCCGCATAGATGCGTCCCCATGACTGTTGGTCGCACTTTACGAGAATAAAATATATATAATCAAAATAATAATCTAGCATCATAAATGTATTGAAAATAGAAGTATATCATACTACTACTTACTTGAGCCGCTCTAAAGGTCAGCTTCTTAGGCTCGATACCGGGAGTCACGCACTTGAACCGCTTACAAACCCTGCCCGACAAGGATAATGATTTGCTAAGTTTTTCATTAATTGATATATCAGAAAATCATCGAAAGAGACCGATAGAGCGCAAGAATGATTGAAATTACCCTTGGAGCATGTCCTGCAGGCTTTGGAACTGTTCCAAGGGTCTCGATAATGGATCGAAGGCATCAACTCTTCCCTTATCAATTTGAATGTCCAACAGAATCCAATGGAAGCTGCATATATATATATATATATATATATATATATATATATATATATATATATATATATGTATATATATATGTATATATATATGTATGTATATATATATATGTATGTATATATGTATGTATATATATATGTATGTATATATATATGTAATATATATATATATGTGTGTGTGTGTGTGTCAGTAACTTATCAATTACACTTATAAGTGAATGGACACAACAGAGTAAAGACCCTCACGTGAAGTTGTATGAAAACAGTATGTGGTCACAGAAATTTTGATCTGTTTGAAACCTTAGAAGGTTTTCCTCCGTCTCCTTGGGTTTATTAGTTAGCGTCTCTATATGTATTTTATCTGGGTCAATAAACCCAATATATAGGATGTTCCTATTTTTACAATCCAGAATCTTCATTCTGCATAATAGAGTACAAGTTATATATAGACAATGAATTGAAATAACTAAACAAGTTATATGTAGACAACGAATTGAAAAACTTACAGACAATAGCAACTCATAAGCGATTTGTCGAGGGCGTCGGCATTGTACATCTGGAAGAGTTCATCAAAGTCGATATGGATTTCTTTGGGCCGGCCGTAGTACTCCCGTGGGACACTCACCACGATCATCATTCTCCCATTCTTTGATTCACTTAAGTACCATGTATGCAAGTAACGCATATTTGTTGGGAGATCATCTTTGCTGACCAAAGGCGCTCCCATGACAAACTGTGGCTTAGGGGCTACCACAGCCTTGGGTAACCCGTCGTCTTGGGAAGCCAGAATGTCTTCAACCGGGATACCCCATTCATTCGCCCACTTCTTTGCTAATTCGAAATCTTCCCCCTGCACCATAGGGGGGACATTCTCGGGTAACACCCTGAGGGGTGGGATCGACTGTTTGGCCTGTTGTCCAAGCTGAGGAACGTCTTATTTTTTCTTGCTTGTAGTTGAACTTGATTTGCTCCCACTTGCACTTGCACGTGATCTGCTCTTTTTCACTTCCTTCTGCAATGTGCGTGTATAGTCATCAGGCTTATGGTGTAAGTCATACTGTGATGGAAGGTTCGTGAAGTATTTTGCAAATGCTATTTGCTTCTCGGTGTATTTCGGGCGGGGCTCGGGTTTCTTCTTTTTCATCTACGCATCATGATGTTTCTTTGCTATCCTGGCGTTTCCCTCGGGGGTATGATCATAAGGCCTGATAGGAAGATTAGCATGAGGTACCTTTGGGAGGGGCGACAGTTTGCGCTCTGGCGGGCTCCGTCGCTTAGAAATCATCGGCGGAGCGTTCTTGCTGGCACGCTTCCGCTTAGTATCCGGAGCGGGCGGCGGTGGAGACGGACGACCCAAGTTCGGCGGTGGTGATCGAGATGGACTCGTGTTGTGCTGGCCGACGTCATGTGGAGGACTTGGACGTGATGGAGGTGTGGGTGACCTGCGACGACTCGGAGGCGGTGTTGTCCTTGGGGCCGAGCCTGGAAGCTTCATGTAGTTCTTGTCCCATAGGATGACTCCAGCCAGTACTTCTCCGAGTGTCCTCTCATCTTCGGGTCCAGCTATGTCGAGCTCCATATCATGAAACCCCGTCATGATTTCATCCACCCCGACTTTAGCCAAGCCAGCTGGAATCTCACGGCCATGCCAGCGTGCATCAGGGCCAGAAGGTAAAGCTTGTCCGACGGCCACCTTCATGGATATGTTCTTGAATTTCTGATGGAGTTCACATGATGTTGACTCCTTGATTCCATCCACGGGGTAGCCGGGACCGCCCTCTATCATTCTTCGTGCATCGTCGGGCGGGGCCTCAGATTCAGCCACGCTACTTTTCCGCTTAGATGGGGCGCCGGTAATATCAAGTGCAGGATCTTCCTGGCGCGCTACTCCTCTAAGCTCATCAATCTGCTTCTGTTGCTCGTTAATCCTGACAAGCAACTGGTTGAACTTGTCATTCTCCTCATCGTGCTGCCGCTTCTTTGCTCTCGCTCGGCTTCTGTAAGTGTCTTGGGCTTTGGCAAACCCAAGCCACCACGGGTAAGAAGGACCGAAGCCTCGCGTTCGTCCTCCATGTTCGTCATTGCCGAGGACCAGTGTGAGCAAATCTTTCTCTCTATCTGCAGTGAACTTTCTTTTTCCCTCCTTAATTTCTTTCACTATCTTTTTCCAATTCTCCCTGGGTATCCTAAGACTGTCACTGCAGATGAGGTCCCCTGTTTCTTCGTCGTACGAACCACCATGCGCAAGGAACCAATTTCTTGCTCTCAATTCCCACTCATCACGGAGTGGTTCAGGTATGATGCCTTTAACTAGCAGATCTTGCTCTTTCTTATCCCACTTTGGGATGGCAGTCTCATAGCCCCCTGGCCCCAGCTTGTGGTGATATTTCTTCTTGTCGGCATTTATCTTGTTCTTTTCTGATAATGCCTCGGCATCTTCTGACTCCTTGTACTCTTGAAATGCCTTCCAGTGATTCGCCTGCTTGGCTAGATACCCCTCGAATGCTGGCACTTTCTTTGTCTTCAAATAGTTTTTCCATAGCTTCTTCTTCCAGCTACGGAACAGTTCAGCCATCTTCTTTAGAGTCCACTGCTTGACTTTGGACCTCAGTTTGTCTGCGGCGTCTTCATTCTCACATTCTGGCAGGTTGAAATGTGACATGAGATCATTTCAAAGATTATCTTTGTACCTTTCGGCGACATAGTCACTATCGGCTGCCCCTTTGCGCTTGTTCCACTCCCGAACGCTGATCGGGACGTGATCCCCAACGAGAACTCCGCATTGCTTCTTGAATGTGTCAGCAGCATTCTTAGGAAGCTTGGGTTTGCTCGTAGGCAATATCACCTCAAAGGTGTAATGCGTCCGTGCATCCAACTTTCTAGTCGGGCCTCGTTTCGTAGCTTTGCTCGATGTGGAGGCCTAAGAGGGAGAAACATTCGTCAAATGAATGTATATATATACAATATAGAGCTATCTCCAATATTTTTCACATATTACAAATGATTGTCAAACTTCATATGTATACCTCGCCGAACTTTATTATTTCTCCACCGGCTTCTCCATCAATGGAGCTATCACTTGCTCCGTCATTGGACCTATCTCCTGCCCCATCGGCTTCATCTTCGTGTCGGTCGACCTCCATTCCATATCCGGAGGGGTTTAGATATTACGACGGAGATTCAGCTGGTTCAACGTCGGGGCCGTCTTTGATTATATCTTCGAGAAGTTCTTCCTCTTCGAGGTTCCTGATATGTGAATCCATAGTTCTGCAAAAAACGGACATTTGATTAACTAATAAACTAACAAACTATATAAGAGGGGTTGGAAACTTTGAAGTGTCGTTTTATATAGGAGGACCTTTAGTCCCGGGTCTTGGCTAGAACCTAAACTCTAAAATATGTCTAATGGATTCTCTTAACCTTTAAGGATTTAACAAAATGGCGACATTCTAGATGTGTAGAAAATGATCCTATTTTTCCTGATCTCATCTACCCTTCTATATGTCACATTGTCTAGTGTCAAAGGACTTTGTTGAACTTTGTACCAAAAAGGAATTATTCTATCAGGAACTCCGTTCCAAAACAACTTTAGTCCCGGGTCGTGGCTCCACCCGGGACTCCTAGATTTCTGCATAGTATTCAAAGTACGAGTACTTTTCCAATTTGAGCATTCAATAAGCAAAACCAAATCGTAAAATAAAGTATTATTCAAATTAGCATGCATTCAATTATAAGCAAAACTACATCATCTCTTTTGTCCATGCATCGTCGAATATTATCACTAATACTCCTCGAATACTATCATACATATAGGATCACTGATACAGCTAGAACCGTAGCGCCCGACGGGTATCGTCGCGGGCGGTGGACACCCAAAGAGAAGGAACCATCACAGGATCATAGCTCCAGTGAGATCCCCGAAGAACCTGCCAGGTATGCTCGAACCTGCCCTCCAATGCAACCATGTAGCGACGGACGTGCTCATCCTCCTCGCTGACATGGTGACGTACCACCTCCGCGGTGTCCGGAAGCCTCGGCACCGTCACTGGCCCACGCGACCGCCACAAAACAAGGATCGGGTCAACAACGGGCTGGCTCCTCACCAACCTACGCCCCCCGGAAGGTAGCACCTCCCAATACCAGCCGGGCGGAGCCCAACCCCGGACACGGCCCCTCTGATCAAGCAGGTGTCCTCTGCCGAGTCGACGACGAGAATGCGGGATAGGCATCATAAATTGAACTAAAAAAATAAACTAGTTCTAATAATTTTCTTGCTAAAAATAAACTATTAACACTTAAGCATATACAATAGCAAAATTAAACTATTAACACTTAAGCATATACAATAGCAAAATTAAGCAATAATCTAAAAAACACTATTAACACTTAAGCATATACACTATACAATAGCAAAATTAAGCATATACAATAGCATCTATATACGTAGAAATGTCTTCTTCTTCTTCTTCTTCTTCTTCTTCTTCTTCTTCTTCTTCTTCTTCTTCTTCTTCTTCTTCGTCATTCTTATTTTCTTCTCCGCTTCTTCTTCAACTTCTCTTCTTCCACTTCTCCTCTTCTTCTATTTTTCCTCTTCTTCTCCTCTCCTCCTCTTCTTATTCTCCTTTTTCTTCTTTTCTTCTCCTCCTCTTCTTATTTTCTTTTTTCCTAATATTATTTTCTAATTTTTGTTCATATTTCTTCTTCTTGTAACCCTAACCTAATTCTAAATATTACTAACCCTAATAATCTAGCACAAACCTAATAACAATAGGAATTAAATGACAAAAAAAATCTTTTTCTTTTTGTTCCTTTCTTCTCCTTTTTCTTCCTTTCTTCTCCTTTTTCTTCCTTTCTTCTCCTTTTTATTCGTTTCTTCTCCTTTTTCTTCCTTTCTTCTCCTTTTTCTTCCTTTCTTTCCTTTTTCTTCCTTTCTTCTCCTTTTTCTTCTTTTCTTCTCCTTTTTCTTCTTCTCTTCTCCTTTTTCTTCTTCTCTTCTCCTTTTTCTTCTTTTCTTCTCCTTTTTCTTCTTTTCTTCTTCTTTTTCTTCTTTTCTTCTACCGGACGGAGTGTTGGGGAGGAGGGGGCGGGGGGCTTACCGGCCGGAGGCGTCGACAGCGGCGAGGAGGACGGCGGCGGCGAGGAGGACGGCAGGCGGCGGCGAGGAGGACGGCGGGCAGCCTGACGGCGTCGTCGAGTTCGTCGGTGTGCCGTGCCGGGCAGGAGAACGAGTGGAAGAAGAAGAGAAACGAAATGCAATTTGGCTTGGAAATTTTCTAACTCCCGCTTATATAGGTGGATCTTTAGTCCCGGTTCGGGGCTCGAACCGGGACTAAAGACCCCCTTTAGTCCCGGGTGGAGCCACGACCCGGGACTAAAGGCCCTTTTTCGGCAGACCAAAAGGCGGGAAATAGGGGCCTTTAGTCCCGGTGCGGAGCTCCAACCGGGACTTAAGGGGGTCTTTAGTCCCGGGTGGAGCCACGCACCGGGACTAAAGGCCCGTGCTCGGCAGGCGGCAGGCGAGGGGCTTTAGAACCGGGTCGTGGCTCCACCCGGGACTAAAGCCCCTCCTCGGTTGCATGATAAGTTTAGTCCCAACTCGCCCAGCGAGGGGGACTAACACTTATTTATAAGCCCCGTCGCAGCATCTCCATCGAGCTCCTCTCTAAAGCAGGCTTACGGGCCTAAACTGACTGTAAATTTAAAAATTGAAACTATATTTGAAATTATGGAGAAAATTAAACCTGAATTCAAAATGAGGTCACTTTGAATTTAGGTCTAATTTTCTTTACAAATTCTCATATAGTTTCCATTTTTTTCTATTTTCAAAATTATCTATTTTGTTATTTTCAATTCAAAACTATGTTTATTAAAATTCTTTTTGCATATTTGAGAATTTGACAAAACTATGATAATGAAAAGTGTTTGAAATTGAATAAATAATTCAAAACTATTTTCTATTTTCAAAAGTAATTATTTTGACTATCCAAACTATTAACTATTTTGTTATTTTCAATTAAAAACTATGTTTATTAAAATTCTTTTTGCATATTTGAGAATTCGACAAAACTATGATAATGAAAAGTGTTTGAAATTGAATAAATAAGGGATTTCGAACGAGAACTCATCTCTTACAAAGGGATTTCATTTTTTTGAACTTATTTGAACTCCATACTTTTTGTGTGTTCAAAATGCACCATTCAAAGGCACATCACAAAATTTCAACAATTTCTGACTTAATTTGGTATATTTCGTGCATTTACTTATTTGTTTTTGAGCTAGTTGACCCTGAAATTGAAAAGCACTGCAAATGAACTCTGAAAATGTTGAAAGTTGGCATGCTATCATCATTTCACCCACATAGCATGTGTTAAAAAGTTGAGAGGGCTACGACAAAAAATGGATGCACTTCGTGTACAAAACGGACAATCTCTCTCGAAGTATGAGGGTTTCGAACGAGAACTCATCTCTTACAAAGGGATTTCATTTTTTTTAACTTATTTGAACTCCATACTTTTTGTGTGCTCAAAATGCACCATTCAAAGGCACATCACAAAAATTCAATAATTTCTGACTTAATTTGGTATATTTCGTGCATTTACTTTTTTTTTTGTGCTAGTTGACCATTAAATTGAAAAGCACTACAAATGAACTCTGAAAATGTTGAAAGTTGGCATGCTATCATCATTTCACCCACATAGCATGTGTTAAAAAGTTGAGAGGGCTACGACAAAAACTGGATGCACTTCGTGTACAAAACGGACAATCTCTCTCGAAGTATCAAGGTTTCGAACGAGAACTCATCTCTTACAAAGGGATTTCATTTTTTTCAACTTATTTGAACTCCATACTTTTTGTGTGTTCAAAATGCACCATTCAAAGGCACATCACAAAATTTCAACAATTTCTGACTTAATTTGGTATATTTCATGCATTTACTTAATTTTTTTTGAGCTAGTTGACCCTGAAATTGAAAACCACTACAAATGAAGTCTGAAAATGTTGAAAGTTGCAATGCTATCATAATTTCACCCACATAGCATGTGTTAAAAATTTGAGAGGGCTACGACAAAAACTGGAAGAACTTCGTGTACAAAACGGACAATCTCTCTCGAAGTATCAGCGTTTCGAACGAGAACTCATCTCTTACAAAGGGATTTCATTTTTTTAAACTTATTTGAACTCCATACTTTTTGTGTGTTCAAAATGCACCATTCAAAGGCACATCACAAAATTACAACAATTTCTGACTTAATTTGGTATATTTCGTGCATTTACTTTTTTTTGAGCTAGTTGACCCTGAAATTGAAAAGCACTACAAATGAACTCTGAAAATGTTGAAAGTTGGCATGCTATCATCATTTCACCCACAAAGCATGTGTTAAAAAGTTGAGAGGGCTACGACAAAAACTGGATGCACTTCGTGTACAAAACGGACAATCTCTCTCGAAGTATTAGCGTTTCGAACGAGAACTCATCTCTTACAAAGGGATTTCATTTTTTAAACCTATTTGAACTCCATACTTTTTGTGTGTTCAAAATGCACCATTCAAAGGCACATCACAAAATTTCAACAATTTCTGACTAAATTTGATATATTTCGTGCATTTACTTATTATTATTTTTTGAGCTAATTGACCCTGAAATTGAAAAGCACTACAAATGAACTCTGAAAATGTTGAAAGTTGGCATGCTATCATCATTTCACCCACATAGCATGTGTTAAAAATTTGAGAGGGCTACGACAAAAACTGGATGCACTTCGTGTACAAAACGGACAATCTCTCTCGAAGTATCAGCGTTTCGAACGAGAACTCATCTCTTACAAAGGGATTTCATTTTTTGAACTTATTTGAACTCCATACTTTTTGTGTGTTTAAAATGCACCATTCAAAGGCACATCACAAAATTTCAACAATTTCTGACTTCATTTGGTATTCTTCGTTCATTTACTTATTTCTTTTTGACCTAGTTGACCCTGAAATTGAAAAGCACTACAAATGAACTGTGAAAATGTTGAAAGTTGGCATGCTATCATCATTTCACCCACTTAGCATGTGTTAAAAAGTTGAGATGGCTACGACAAAAACTGGATGCACTTCGTGTACAAAACGGACAATCTCTCTCGAAGTATCAGCGTTTCGAACAAGAACTCATCTCTTACAAAGGGATTTCATTTTTTTGAGCTTATTTGAACTCCATACTTTTTGTGTATTCAAAATGCACCATTCAAAGGCACATCACAAAATTTCAACATTTTCTAACTTAATTTGGTATATTTCATGCATTTACTTGTTTTTTTTGAGCTAGTTGACCCTGAAATTGAAAAGCACTACAAATGAACTCTGAAAATGTTGAAAGTTGGCATGCTATCATCATTTCACCCACATAGCATGTGTTAAAAAGTTGAGAGGGATATGACAAAAACTGGATGCACTTCGTGTACAAAACGGACAATCTCTCTCGAAGTATCAGCGTTTCGAACGAGAACTCATCTCTTACAAAGGGATTTCATTTTTTGAACTTATTTGAACTCCATACTTTTTGTGTGTTTAAAATGCACCATTCAAAGGCACATCACAAAATTTCAACGATTTCTGACTTCATTTGGTATTCTTCGTGCATTTACTTATTTGTTTTTGACCTAGTTGACCCTGAAATTGAAAAGCACTACAAATGAACTGTGAAAATCTTGAAAGTTGGCATGCTATCATAATTTCACCCACATAGCATGTGTTAAAAAGTTGAGAGGGCTACGACAAAAACTGGATGCACTTCGTGTACAAAACGGACAATCTCTCTCGAAGTATCAGCGTTTCGAACGAGAACTCATCTCTTACAAAGGGATTTCATTTTCTAAACTTATTTGAACTCCATACTTTTTGTGTGTTTAAAATGCACCATTCAAAGGCACATCACAAAATTTCAAAAATTTCTGACTTAATTTGGTATATTTCGTGTATTTACTTATTTTGTTTTTGAGCTAGTTGACCCTGAAATTGAAAAGCACTACAAATGAACTCTGAAAATGTTGAAAGTTGGCATGCTATCATCATTTCACCCACATAGCATGTGTTAAAAAGTTGAGATGGCTATGACAAAAACTGGATGTACTTCGTGTGCAAAACGGACAATCTCTCTCGAAGTATCAGCGTTTCGAACGAGAACTCATCTCTTACAAAGGGATTTCATTTCTTTGAACTTATTTGAACTCCATACTTTTTGTGTGTTCAAAATGCACCATTCAAAGGCACATCACAAAATTTCAACAATTTCTGACTTCATTTGGTATTCTTCGTGCATTTACTTTTTTTTGAGCTAGTTGACCCTGAAATTGAAAAGCACTACAAATGAACTCTGAAAATGTTGAAAGTTGGCGTGCTATCATCATTTCACCCACATAGCATGTGTTAAAAAGTTGAGAGGGCTACGACAAAAACTGGATGCACTTCGTGTACAAAACGGACAATCTCTCTCGAAGTATCACAGTTTCGAACGAGAACTCATCTCTTACAAAGGGATTTCATTTTTTTGAACTTATTTGAACTCCATACTTTTTTTGTGTTCAAAATGCACCATTCAAAGGCACATCACAAAATTTCAACAATTTCTGACTTCATTTGTTATTCTTCGGGCATTTACTTTTTTTTTGAGCTAGTTGACCCTGAAATTGAAAAGCACTACAAATGAACTCTGAAAATGTTGAAAGTTGGCATGCTATCATAATTTCACCCACATAGCATGTGTTAAAAAGTTGAGAGGGCTACGACAAAAACTGGATGCACTTCGTGTACAAAACGGACAATCTCTCTCGAAGTATCAGCGTTTCGAACGAGAACTCATCTCTTACAAAGGGATTTCATTTTCTAAACTTATTTGAACTCCATACTTTTTGTGTGTTTAAAATGCACCATTCAAAGGCACATCACAAAATTTCAAAAATTTCTGACTTAATTTGGTATATTTCGTGTATTTACTTATTTTGTTTTTGAGCTAGTTGACCCTGAAATTGAAAAGCACTACAAATGAACTCTGAAAATGTTGAAAGTTGGCATGCTATCATCATTTCACCCACATAGCATGTGTTAAAAAGTTGAGATGGCTATGACAAAAACTGGATGTACTTCGTGTGCAAAACGGACAATCTCTCTCGAAGTATCAGCGTTTCGAACGAGAACTCATCTCTTACAAAGGGATTTCATTTCTTTGAACTTATTTGAACTCCATACTTTTTGTGTGTTCAAAATGCACCATTCAAAGGCACATCACAAAATTTCAACAATTTCTGACTTCATTTGGTATTCTTCGTGCATTTACTTTTTTTTGAGCTAGTTGACCCTGAAATTGAAAAGCACTACAAATGAACTCTGAAAATGTTGAAAGTTGGCATGCTATCATCATTTCACCCACATAGCATGTGTTAATAAGTCGAGAGGGCTGCGACAAAAACTGGATGCACTTCGTGTACAAAACGGACAATCTCTCTCGAAGTATCACAGTTTCGAACGAGAACTCATCTCTTACAAAGGGATTTCATTTTTTTGAACTTATTTGAACTCCATACTTTTTTTGTGTTCAAAATGCACCATTCAAAGGCACATCACAAAATTTCAACAATTTCTGACTTCATTTGGTATTCTTCGGGCATTTACTTTTTTTTTGAGCTAGTTGACCCTGAAATTGAAAAGCACTACAAATGAACTCTGAAAATCTTGAAAGTTGGCATGCTATCATAATTTCACCCACATAGCATGTGTTAAAAAGTTGAGAGGGCTACGACAAAAACTGGATGCACTTCGTGTACAAAACGGACAATCTCTCTCGAAGTATCAGCGTTTCGAACGAGAACTCATCTCTTACAAAGGGATTTCATTTTCTAAACTTATTTGAACTCCATACTTTTTGTGTGTTTAAAATGCACCATTCAAAGGCACATCACAAAATTTCAAAAATTTCTGACTTAATTTGGTATATTTCGTGTATTTACTTATTTTGTTTTTGAGCTAGTTGACCCTGAAATTGAAAAGCACTACAAATGAACTCTGAAAATGTTGAAAGTTGGCATGCTATCATCATTTCACCCACATAGCATGTGTTAAAAAGTTGAGATGGCTATGACAAAAACTGGATGTACTTCGTGTGCAAAACGGACAATCTCTCTCGAAGTATCAGCGTTTCGAACGAGAACTCATCTCTTACAAAGGGATTTCATTTCTTTGAACTTATTTGAACTCCATACTTTTTGTGTGTTCAAAATGCACCATTCAAAGGCACATCACAAAATTTCAACAATTTCTGACTTCATTTGGTATTCTTCGTGCATTTACTTTTTTTTGAGCTAGTTGACCCTGAAATTGAAAAGCACTACAAATGAACTCTGAAAATGTTGAAAGTTGGCATGCTATCATCATTTCACCCACATAGCATGTGTTAATAAGTCGAGAGGGCTGCGACAAAAACTGGATGCACTTCGTGTACAAAACGGACAATCTCTCTCGAAGTATCACAGTTTCGAACGAGAACTCATCTCTTACAAAGGGATTTCATTTTTTTGAACTTATTTGAACTCCATACTTTTTTTGTGTTCAAAATGCACCATTCAAAGGCACATCACAAAATTTCAACAATTTCTGACTTCATTTGGTATTCTTCGGGCATTTACTTTTTTTTTGAGCTAGTTGACCCTGAAATTGAAAAGCACTACAAATGAACTCTGAAAATGTTGAAAGTTGGCATGCTATCATAATTTCACCCACATAGCATGTGTTAAAAAGTTGAGAGGGCTACGACAAAAACTGGATGCACTTCGTGTACAAAACGGACAATCTCTCTCGAAGTATCAGCGTTTCGAACGAGAACTCATCTCTTACAAAGGGATTTCATTTTCTAAACTTATTTGAACTCCATACTTTTTGTGTGTTTAAAATGCACCATTCAAAGGCACATCACAAAATTTCAAAAATTTCTGACTTAATTTGGTATATTTCGTGTATTTACTTATTTTGTTTTTGAGCTAGTTGACCCTGAAATTGAAAAGCACTACAAATGAACTCTGAAAATGTTGAAAGTTGGCATGCCATCATCATTTCACCCACATAGCATGTGTTAAAAAGTTGAGATGGCTATGACAAAAACTGGATGTACTTCGTGTGCAAAACGGACAATCTCTCTCGAAGTATCAGCGTTTCGAACGAGAACTCATCTCTTACAAAGGGATTTCATTTCTTTGAACTTATTTGAACTCCATACTTTTTGTGTGTTCAAAATGCACCATTCAAAGGCACATCACAAAATTTCAACAATTTCTGACTTCATTTGGTATTCTTCGTGCATTTACTTTTTTTTGAGCTAGTTGACCCTGAAATTGAAAAGCACTACAAATGAACTCTGAAAATGTTGAAAGTTGGCATGCTATCATCATTTCACCCACATAGCATGTGTTAATAAGTCGAGAGGGCTGCGACAAAAACTGGATGCACTTCGTGTACAAAACGGACAATCTCTCTCGAAGTATCACAGTTTCGAACGAGAACTCATCTCTTACAAAGGGATTTCATTTTTTTGAACTTATTTGAACTCCATACTTTTTTTGTGTTCAAAATGCACCATTCAAAGGCACATCACAAAATTTCAACAATTTCTGACTTCATTTGGTATTCTTCGGGCATTTACTTTTTTTTTGAGCTAGTTGACCCTGAAATTGAAAAGCACTACAAATGAACTCTGAAAATGTTGAAAGTTGGCATGCTATCATCATTTCACCCACATAGCATGTGTTAAAAAGTTGAGAGGGCTACGACAAAAACTGGATGCACTTCGTGTACAAAACGGACAATCTCTCTCGAAGTATCAGCGTTTCGAACGAGAACTCATCTCTTACAAAGGGATTTCATTTTCTAAACTTATTTGAACTCCATACTTTTTGTGTGTTTAAAATGCACCATTCAAAGGCACATCACAAAATTTCAACGATTTCTGACTTCATTTGGTATTCTTCGTGCATTTACTTATTTGTTTTTGACCTAGTTGACCCTGAAATTGAAAAGCACTACAAATGAACTGTGAAAATCTTGAAAGTTGGCATGCTATCATAATTTCACCCACATAGCATGTGTTAAAAAGTTGAGAGGGCTACGACAAAAACTGGATGCACTTCGTGTCCAAACGGACAATCTCTCTCGAAGTATCAGCGTTTCGAACGAGAACTCATCTCTTACAAAGGGATTTCATTTTCTAAACTTATTTGAACTCCATACTTTTTGTGTGTTTAAAATGCACCATTCAAAGGCACATCACAAAATTTCAAAAATTTCTGACTTAATTTGGTATATTTCGTGTATTTACTTATTTTGTTTTTGAGCTAGTTGACCCTGAAATTGAAAAGCACTACAAATGAACTCTGAAAATGTTGAAAGTTGGCATGCTATCATCATTTCACCCACATAGCATGTGTTAAAAAGTTGAGATGGCTATGACAAAAACTGGATGTACTTCGTGTGCAAAACGGACAATCTCTCTCGAAGTATCAGCGTTTCGAACGAGAACTCATCTCTTACAAAGGGATTTCATTTCTTTGAACTTATTTGAACTCGATACTTTTTGTGTGTTCAAAATGCACCATTCAAAGGCACATCACAAAATTTCAACAATTTCTGACTTCATTTGGTATTCTTCGTGCATTTACTTTTTTTTGAGCTAGTTGACCCTGAAATTGAAAAGCACTACAAATGAACTCTGAAAATGTTGAAAGTTGGCGTGCTATCATCATTTCACCCACATAGCATGTGTTAAAAAGTTGAGAGGGCTACGACAAAAACTGGATGCACTTCGTGTACAAAACGGACAATCTCTCTCGAAGTATCACAGTTTCGAACGAGAACTCATCTCTTACAAAGGGATTTCATTTTTTTGAACTTATTTTAACTCCATACTTTTTTTGTGTTCAAAATGCACCATTCAAAGGCACATCACAAAATTTCAACAATTTCTGACTTCATTTGGTATTCTTCGGGCATTTACTTTTTTTTTGAGCTAGTTGACCCTGAAATTGAAAAGCACTACAAATGAACTCTGAAAATGTTGAAAGTTGGCATGCTATCATAATTTCACCCACATAGCATGTGTTAAAAAGTTGAGAGGGCTACGACAAAAACTGGATGCACTTCGTGTACAAAACGGACAATCTCTCTCGAAGTATCAGCGTTTCGAACGAGAACTCATCTCTTACAAAGGGATTTCATTTTCTAAACTTATTTGAACTCCATACTTTTTGTGTGTTTAAAATGCACCATTCAAAGGCACATCACAAAATTTCAAAAATTTCTGACTTAATTTGGTATATTTCGTGTATTTACTTATTTTGTTTTTGAGCTAGTTGACCCTGAAATTGAAAAGCACTACAAATGAACTCTGAAAATGTTGAAAGTTGGCATGCTATCATCATTTCACCCACATAGCATGTGTTAAAAAGTTGAGATGGCTATGACAAAAACTGGATGTACTTCGTGTGCAAAACGGACAATCTCTCTCGAAGTATCAGCGTTTCGAACGAGAACTCATCTCTTACAAAGGGATTTCATTTCTTTGAACTTATTTGAACTCCATACTTTTTGTGTGTTCAAAATGCACCATTCAAAGGCACATCACAAAATTTCAACAATTTCTGACTTCATTTGGTATTCTTCGTGCATTTACTTTTTTTTGAGCTAGTTGACCCTGAAATTGAAAAGCACTACAAATGAACTCTGAAAATGTTGAAAGTTGGCATGCTATCATCATTTCACCCACATAGCATGTGTTAATAAGTCGAGAGGGCTGCGACAAAAACTGGATGCACTTCGTGTACAAAACGGACAATCTCTCTCGAAGTATCACAGTTTCGAACGAGAACTCATCTCTTACAAAGGGATTTCATTTTTTTGAACTTATTTGAACTCCATACTTTTTTTGTGTTCAAAATGCACTATTCAAAGGCACATCACAAAATTTCAACAATTTCTGACTTCATTTGGTATTCTTCGGGCATTTACTTTTTTTTTGAGCTAGTTGACCCTGAAATTGAAAAGCACTACAAATGAACTCTGAAAATGTTGAAAGTTGGCATGCTATCATAATTTCACCCACATAGCATGTGTTAAAAAGTTGAGAGGGCTACGACAAAAACTGGATGCACTTCGTGTACAAAACGGACAATCTCTCTCGAAGTATGAGCGTTTCGAATGAGAACTCATCTCTTACAAAGGGATTTCATTTTCTAAACTTATTTGAACTCCATACTTTTTGTGTGTTTAAAATGCACCATTCAAAGGCACATCACAAAATTTCAAAAATTTCTGACTTAATTTGGTATATTTCGTGTATTTACTTATTTTGTTTTTGAGCTAGTTGACCCTGAAATTGAAAAGCACTACAAATGAACTCTGAAAATGTTGAAAGTTGGCATGCCATCATCATTTCACCCACATAGCATGTGTTAAAAAGTTGAGATGGCTATGACAAAAACTGGATGTACTTCGTGTGCAAAACGGACAATCTCTCTCGAAGTATCAGCGTTTCGAACGAGAACTCATCTCTTACAAAGGGATTTCATTTCTTTGAACTTATTTGAACTCCATACTTTTTGTGTGTTCAAAATGCACCATTCAAAGGCACATCACAAAATTTCAACAATTTCTGACTTCATTTGGTATTCTTCGTGCATTTACTTTTTTTTGAGCTAGTTGACCCTGAAATTGAAAAGCACTACAAATGAACTCTGAAAATGTTGAAAGTTGGCATGCTATCATCATTTCACCCACAAAGCATGTGTTAAAAAGTTGAGAGGGCTACGACAAAAACTGGATGCACTTCGTGTACAAAACGGACAATCTCTCTCGAAGTATTAGCGTTTCGAACGAGAACTCATCTCTTACAAAGGGATTTCATTTTTTTAAACTTATTTGAACTCCATACTTTTTTTGTGTTCAAAATGCACCATTCAAAGGCACATCACAAAATTTCAACAATTTCTAACTTAATTTGGTATATTTCATGCATTTACTTGTTTTTTTTGAGCTAGTTGACCCTGAAATTGAAAAGCACTACAAATGAACTCTGAAAATGTTGAAAGTTGGCATGCTATCATCATTTCACCCACATAGCATGTTTTAAAAAGTTGAGAGGGATATGACAAAAACTGGATGCACTTCGTGTACAAAACGGACAATCTCTCTCGAAGTATCAGCGTTTCGAACGAGAACTCATCTCTTACAAAGGGATTTCATTTTTTGAACTTATTTGAACTCCATACTTTTTGTGTGTTTAAAATGCACCATTCAAAGGCACATCACAAAATTTCAACGATTTCTGACTTCATTTGGTATTCTTCGTGCATTTACTTATTTGTTTTTGACCTAGTTGACCCTGAAATTGAAAAGCACTACAAATGAACTGTGAAAATCTTGAAAGTTGGCATGCTATCATAATTTCACCCACATAGCATGTGTTAAAAAGTTGAGAGGGCTACGACAAAAACTGGATGCACTTCGTGTACAAAACGGACAATCTCTCTCGAAGTATCAGCGTTTCGAACGAGAACTCATCTCTTACAAAGGGATTTCATTTTCTAAACTTATTTGAACTCCATACTTTTTGTGTGTTTAAAATGCACCATTCAAAGGCACATCACAAAATTTCAAAAATTTCTGACTTAATTTGGTATATTTCGTGTATTTACTTATTTTGTTTTTGAGCTAGTTGACCCTGAAATTGAAAAGCACTACAAATGAACTCTGAAAATGTTGAAAGTTGGCATGCTATCATCATTTCACCCACATAGCATGTGTTAAAAAGTTGAGATGGCTATGACAAAAACTGGATGTACTTCGTGTGCAAAACGGACAATCTCTCTCGAAGTATCAGCGTTTCGAACGAGAACTCATCTCTTACAAAGGGATTTCATTTCTTTGAACTTATTTGAACTCCATACTTTTTGTGTGTTCAAAATGCACCATTCAAAGGCACATCACAAAATTTCAACAATTTCTGACTTCATTTGGTATTCTTCGTGCATTTACTTTTTTTTGAGCTAGTTGACCCTGAAATTGAAAAGCACTACAAATGAACTCTGAAAATGTTGAAAGTTGGCGTGCTATCATCATTTCACCCACATAGCATGTGTTAAAAAGTTGAGAGGGCTACGACAAAAACTGGATGCACTTCGTGTACAAAACGGACAATCTCTCTCGAAGTATTAGAGTTTCGAACGAGAACTCATCTCTTACAAAGGGATTTCATTTTTTTGAACTTATTTGAACTCCATACTTTTTGTGTGTTCAAAATGCACCATTCGAAGGCACATCACATAATTTCAACAATTTCTGACTTAATTTGGTATTCTTCGTGCATTTACTTTTTTTTTGAGCTAGTTGAGCCTGATATTGAAAAGCACTACAAATGAACTCCGAAAATATTGAAAGTTGGCATGCTATCATCATTTCACCCACATATTATGTGTTAAAAAGTTAAGAGGGATACGACAAAAACTGGATGCACTTCGTGTATAAAAGGGACAATCTCTCTCGAAGTATCAGCGTTTCGAACGAGAACTCATCTCTTACAAAGGGATTTCATTTTTTAAGCTTATTTGAACTCCATACTTTTTGTGTGTTCAAAATGCACCATTCAAAGGCACATCACAAAATTTCAACAATTTCTGACTTAATTTGATATATTTCGTGCATTTACTTTTTTTTTTTAGCTAGTTGACCCTGAAATTGAAAAGCACTACAAATGAACTCTGAAAATGTTGAAAGTTGGCATGCTATCATCATTTCACCCACATAGCATGTGTTAAAAATTTGAGAGGGCTACGACAAAAACTGGATGCACTTCGTGTACAAAACGGACAATCTCTCTCGAAGTATGAGCGTTTCGAACGAGAACTCATCTCTTACAAAGGGATTTCATTTTTTAAACCTATTTGAACTCCATACTTTTTGTGTGTTCAAAATGCACCATTCAAAGGCACATCACAAATTTTCAACAATTTCTGACTTAATTTGATATATTTCGTGCATTTACTTATTATTATTTTTTGAGCTAGTTGACCCTGAAATTGAAAAGCACTACAAATGAACTCTGAAAATGTTGAAAGTTGGCATGCTATCATCATTTCACCCACATAGCATGTGTTAAAAAGTTGAGAGGGATATGACAAAAACTAGATGCACTTCGTGTACAAAACGGACAATCTCTCTCGAAGTATCAGCGTTTCGAACGAGAACTCATCTCTTACAAAGGGATTTCATTTTTTGAACTTATTTGAACTCCATACTTTTTGTGTGTTCAAAATGCACCATTCAAAGGCACATCACATAATTTTAACAATTTCTGACTTAATTTGGTATTCTTCGTGCATTTACTTTTTTTTTGAGCTAGTTGACCCTGAAATTGAAAAGCACTACAAATGAACTCTGAAAATGTTGAAAGTTGGCATGCTATCATCATTTCACCCACAAAGCATGTGTTAAAAAGTTGAGAGGGCTACGACAAAAACTGGATGCACTTCGTGTACAAAACAGACAATTTCTCTCGAAGTATTAGCGTTTCGAACGAGAACTCATCTCTTACAAAGGGATTTCATTTTTTTAAACTTATTTGAACTCCATACTTTTTGTGTGTTTAAAATGCACCATTCAAAGGCACATCACAAAATTTCAACGATTTCTGACTTCATTTGGTATTCTTCGTGCATTTACTTATTTCTTTTTGACCTAGTTGACCCTGAAATTGAAAAGCACTACAAATGAACTGTGACAATCTTGAAAGTTGGCATGCTATCATAATTTCACCCACATAGCATGTGTTAAAAAGTTGAGAGGGCTACGACAAAAACTGGATGCACTTCGTGTACAAAACGGACAATCTCTCTCGAAGTATCACCTTATCGAACGAGAACTCATCTCTTACAAAGGGATTTCATTTTCTAAACTTATTTGAACTCCATAATTTTTGTGTGTTTAAAATGCACCATTCAAAGGAACATCACAAAATTTCAAAAATTTCTGACTTAATTTGGTATATTTCGTGTATTTACTTATTTTGTTTTTGAGCTAGTTGACCCTGAAATTGAAAAGCACTACAAATGAACTCTGAAAATGTTGAAAGTTGGCATGCTATCATCATTTCACCCACATAGCATGTGTTAAAAAGTTGAGAGGGCTACGACAAAAACTGGATGCACTTCGTGTACAAAACGGAGAATCTGTCTCGAAGTATCACAGTTTCGAACGAGAACTCATCTCTTACAAAGGGATTTCATTTTTTTGAACTTATTTGAACTCCATACTTTTTTTGTGTTCAAAATGCACCATTCAAAGGCACATCACAAACTTTCAACAATTTCTGACTTCATTTGGTATTCTTCGGGCATTTACTTTTTTTTTTGAGCTAGTTGACCCTGAAATTGAAAAGCACTACAAATGAACTCTGAAAATGTTGAAAGTTGGCATGCTATCATAATTTCACCCACATAGCATGTGTTAAAAAGTTGAGAGGGCTACGACAAAAACTGGATGCACTTCGTGTACAAAACGGAAAATCTCTCTCGAAGTATGAGCGTTTCGAACGAGAACTCATCTCTTACAAAGGGATTTCATTTTCTAAACTTATTTGAACTCCATACTTTTTGTGTGTTTAAAATGCACCATTCAAAGGCACATCACAAAATTTCAAAAATTTCTGACTTAATTTGGTATATTTCGTGTATTTACTTATTTTGTTTTTGAGCTAGTTGACCCTGAAATTGAAAAGCACTACATATGAACTCTGAAAATGTTGAAAGTTGGCATGTTATCATCATTTCACCCACATAGCATGTGTTAAAAAGTTGAGATGGCTATGACAAAAACTGGATGTACTTCGTGTGCAAAACGGACAATCTCTCTCGAAGTATCAGCGTTTCGAACGAGAACTCATCTCTTACAAAGGGATTTCATTTCTTTGAACTTATTTGAACTCCATACTTTTTGTGTGTTCAAAATCCACCATTCAAAGGCGCACCACAAAATTTCAACAATTTCTGACTTAATTTGGTATATTTCGTGCATTTACTTTTTTTTGAGCTAGTTGACCCTGAAATTGAAAAGCACTACAAATGAACTCTGAAAATGTTGAAAGTTGGCATGCTATCATCATTTCACCCACATAGCATGTGTTAAAAAGTTGAGAGGGCTACGACAAAAACTGGAAGCACTTCGTGTACAAAACGGATCAAACTCTCTCGAAGTATCACAGTTTCGAACGAGAACTCATCTCTTACAAAGGGATTTCATTAATTTGAACTTATTTGAACTCCATACTTTTTTTGTGTTCAAAATGCACCATTCAAAGGCACATCACAAAATTTCAACAATTTCTGACTTCATTTGGTATTCTTCGGGCATTTACTTTTTTTTTTGAGCTAGTTGACCCTGAAATTGAAAAGCACTACAAATGAACTCTGAAAATGTTGAAAGTTGGCATGCTATCATAATTTCACCCACATAGCATGTGTTAAAAAGTTGAGAGGGCTACGACAAAAACTGGATGCACTTCGTGTACAAAACGGAAAATCTCTCTCGAAGTATGAGCGTTTCGAACG
The DNA here is from genome assembly GCF_904849725.1 of Hordeum vulgare subsp. vulgare. Classification (NCBI taxonomy): domain Eukaryota; kingdom Viridiplantae; phylum Streptophyta; class Magnoliopsida; order Poales; family Poaceae; genus Hordeum; species Hordeum vulgare. Next base: position 2,720,730 of record NC_058518.1, on the reverse strand, counting down.
AGAACTCATCTCTTACAAAGGGATTTCATTTTCTAAACTTATTTGAACTCCATACTTTTTGTGTGTTTAAAAAGCACCATTCAAAGGCACATCACAAAATTTCAAAAATTTCTGACTTAATTTGGTATATTTCGTGTATTTACTTATTTTGTTTTTGAGCTAGTTGACCCTGAAATTGAAAAGCACTACATATGAACTCTGAAAATGTTGAAAGTTGGCATGTTATCATCATTTCACCCACATAGCATGTGTTAAAAAGTTGAGATGGCTATGACAAAAACTGGATGTACTTCGTGTGCAAAACGGACAATCTCTCTCGAAGTATCAGCGTTTCGAACGAGAACTCATCTCTTACAAAGGGATTTCATTTCTTTGAACTTATTTGAACTCCATACTTTTTGTGTGTTCAAAATCCACCATTCAAAGGCGCACCACAAAATTTCAACAATTTCTGACTTAATTTGGTATATTTCGTGCATTTACTTTTTTTTGAGCTAGTTGACCCTGAAATTGAAAAGCACTACAAATGAACTCTGAAAATGTTGAAAGTTGGCATGCTATCATCATTTCACCCACATAGCATGTGTTAAAAAGTTGAGAGGGCTACGACAAAAACTGGAAGCACTTCGTGTACAAAACGGATCAAACTCTCTCGAAGTATCACAGTTTCGAACGAGAACTCATCTCTTACAAAGGGATTTCATTAATTTGAACTTATTTGAACTCCATACTTTTTTTGTGTTCAAAATGCACCATTCAAAGGAACATCACAAAATTTCAACAATTTCTGACTTCATTTGGTATTGTTCGGGCATTTACTTTTTTTTTGAGCTAGTTGACCTTGAAATTGAAAAGCACTACAAATGAACTCTGAAAATGTTGAAAGTTGGCATGCTATCATAATTTCACCCACATAGCATGTGTTAAAAAGTTGAGAGGGCTACGACAAAAACTGGATGCACTTCGTGTACAAAACGGACAATCTCTCTCGAAGTATTAGAGTTTCGAACGAGAACTCATCTCTTACAAAGGGATTTCATTTTTTTGAACTTATTTGAACTCCATACTTTTTGTGTGTTCAAAATGCACCATTCAAAGGCACATCACATAATTTCAACAATTTCTGACTTAATTTGGTATTCTTCGTGCATTTACTTTTTTTTTTGAGCTAGTTGACCCTGATATTGAAAAGCACTACAAATGAACTCCGAAAATGTTGAAAGTTGGCATGCTATCATCATTTCACCCACATAGTATGTGTTAAAAAGTTAAGAGGGATACGACGAAAACTGGATGCACTTCGTGTATAAAAGGGACAATCTCTCTCGAAGTATCAGCGTTTCGAACGAGAACTCATCTCTTACAAAGGGATTTCATTTTTTGAACTTATTTGAACTCCATACTTTTTGTGTGTTCAAAATGCACCATTCAAAGGCACATCACAAAATTTCAACAATTTCTGACTTCATTTGGTATTCTTCGTGCATTTTTTTTGACCTAGTTGACCCTGAAATTAAAAAGCACTACAAATGAACTGTGAAAATGTTGAAAGTTGGCATGCTATCATCATTTCACCCACATAGCATGTGTTAAAAAGTTGAGAGGGCTACGACAAAAACTGGATGCACTTCGTGTACAAAACGGACAATCTCTCTCAAAGTATCAGCGTTTCGAACGAGAACTCATCTTTTACAAAGGGATTTCATTTTTTTTGAACTTATTTGAACTCCATACTTTTTGTGTGTTCAAAATGCACCATTCAAAGGCACGTCACAAAATTTCAACAATTTCTGACTTCATTTGATATTCTTCGTGCATTTACTTTTTTTTTGAGCTAGTTGATCCTGAAATTGAAAAGCACTACAAATGAACTCTGAAAATGTTGAAAGTTGGCATGTTATCATCATTTCACCCACATAGCATGTGTTAATAAGTCGAGAGGGCTGCGACAAAAACTGGATGCACTTCGTGTACAAAACGGACAATCTCTCTCGAAGTATCAGTGTTTCGAACGAGAACTCATCTCTTACAAAGGGATTTCATTTTTTTGAACTTATTTGAACTCCATACTTTTTGTGTGTTCAAAATGCACCATTCAAAGGCACATCACAAAAATTCAACAATTTCCGACTTAATTTGGTATATTTCGTGCATTTACTTATTTATTTTTTGAGCTAGTTGACCCTGATATTGAAAAGCACTACAAATGATGTGAAAATGTTGAAAGTTGGCATGCTATCATCATTTCACCCACATAGCATGTGTTAAAAAGTTGAGAGGGCTACGACAAAAACTGGATTCACTTCGTGTACAAAACGGACAATCTCTTTCGGAGTATCAGGGTTTCGAACGAGAACTCATCTCTTAGAAAGTGATTTCATTTTTTTGAACTTATTTGAACTCCATACTTTTTGTGTGATCAAAATGCACCATTCAAAGGCACATCACAAAATTTCAACAATTTCTGACTTAATTTGGTATTCTTCGTGCATTTACTTATTTATTTATTTTGAGCTAGTTGACCCTGAAATTGAAAAGCACTACAAATGAACTCTGAAAATGTTGAAAGTTGGCATGCTATCATAATTTCACCCACATAGCATGTGTTAAAAAGTTGAGAGGGCTACGACAAAAACTGGATGCACTTCGTGTACAAAACGGAAAATCTCTCTCGAAGTATGAGCGTTTCGAACGAGAACTCATCTCTTACAAAGGGATTTCATTTTCTAAACTTATTTGAACTCCATACTTTTTGTGTGTTTAAAATGCACCATTCAAAGGCACATCACAAAATTTCAAAAATTTCTGACTTAATTTGGTATATTTCGTGTATTTACTTATTTTGTTTTTGAGCTAGTTGACCCTGAAATTGAAAAGCACTACATATGAACTCTGAAAATGTTGAAAGTTGGCATGTTATCATCATTTCACCCACATAGCATGTGTTAAAAAGTTGAGATGGCTATGACAAAAACTGGATGTACTTCGTGTGCAAAACGGACAATCTCTCTCGAAGTATCAGCGTTTCGAACGAGAACTCATCTCTTACAAAGGGATTTCATTTCTTTGAACTTATTTGAACTCCATACTTTTTGTGTGTTCAAAATCCACCATTCAAAGGCGCACCACAAAATTTCAACAATTTCTGACTTAATTTGGTATATTTCGTGCATTTACTTTTTTTTGAGCTAGTTGACCCTGAAATTGAAAAGCACTACAAATGAACTCTGAAAATGTTGAAAGTTGGCATGCTATCATCATTTCACCCACATAGCATGTGTTAAAAAGTTGAGAGGGCTACGACAAAAACTGGAAGCACTTCGTGTACAAAACGGATCAAACTCTCTCGAAGTATCACAGTTTCGAACGAGAACTCATCTCTTACAAAGGGATTTCATTAATTTGAACTTATTTGAACTCCATACTTTTTTTGTGTTCAAAATGCACCATTCAAAGGCACATCACAAAATTTCAACAATTTCTGACTTCATTTGGTATTCTTCGGGCATTTACTTTTTTTTTTGAGCTAGTTGACCCTGAAATTGAAAAGCACTACAAATGAACTCTGAAAATGTTGAAAGTTGGCATGCTATCATAATTTCACCCACATAGCATGTGTTAAAAAGTTGAGAGGGCTACGACAAAAACTGGATGCACTTCGTGTACAAAACGGAAAATCTCTCTCGAAGTATGAGCGTTTCGAACGAGAACTCATCTCTTACAAAGGGATTTCATTTTCTAAACTTATTTGAACTCCATACTTTTTGTGTGTTTAAAAAGCACCATTCAAAGGCACATCACAAAATTTCAAAAATTTCTGACTTAATTTGGTATATTTCGTGTATTTACTTATTTTGTTTTTGAGCTAGTTGACCCTGAAATTGAAAAGCACTACATATGAACTCTGAAAATGTTGAAAGTTGGCATGTTATCATCATTTCACCCACATAGCATGTGTTAAAAAGTTGAGATGGCTATGACAAAAACTGGATGTACTTCGTGTGCAAAACGGACAATCTCTCTCGAAGTATCAGCGTTTCGAACGAGAACTCATCTCTTACAAAGGGATTTCATTTCTTTGAACTTATTTGAACTCCATACTTTTTGTGTGTTCAAAATCCACCATTCAAAGGCGCACCACAAAATTTCAACAATTTCTGACTTAATTTGGTATATTTCGTGCATTTACTTTTTTTTGAGCTAGTTGACCCTGAAATTGAAAAGCACTACAAATGAACTCTGAAAATGTTGAAAGTTGGCATGCTATCATCATTTCACCCACATAGCATGTGTTAAAAAGTTGAGAGGGCTACGACAAAAACTGGAAGCACTTCGTGTACAAAACGGATCAAACTCTCTCGAAGTATCACAGTTTCGAACGAGAACTCATCTCTTACAAAGGGATTTCATTAATTTGAACTTATTTGAACTCCATACTTTTTTTGTGTTCAAAATGCACCATTCAAAGGAACATCACAAAATTTCAACAATTTCTGACTTCATTTGGTATTGTTCGGGCATTTACTTTTTTTTTGAGCTAGTTGACCTTGAAATTGAAAAGCACTACAAATGAACTCTGAAAATGTTGAAAGTTGGCATGCTATCATAATTTCACCCACATAGCATGTGTTAAAAAGTTGAGAGGGCTACGACAAAAACTGGATGCACTTCGTGTACAAAACGGACAATCTCTCTCGAAGTATTAGAGTTTCGAACGAGAACTCATCTCTTACAAAGGGATTTCATTTTTTTGAACTTATTTGAACTCCATACTTTTTGTGTGTTCAAAATGCACCATTCAAAGGCACATCACATAATTTCAACAATTTCTGACTTAATTTGGTATTCTTCGTGCATTTACTTTTTTTTTTGAGCTAGTTGACCCTGATATTGAAAAGCACTACAAATGAACTCCGAAAATGTTGAAAGTTGGCATGCTATCATCATTTCACCCACATAGTATGTGTTAAAAAGTTAAGAGGGATACGACGAAAACTGGATGCACTTCGTGTATAAAAGGGACAATCTCTCTCGAAGTATCAGCGTTTCGAACGAGAACTCATCTCTTACAAAGGGATTTCATTTTTTGAACTTATTTGAACTCCATACTTTTTGTGTGTTCAAAATGCACCATTCAAAGGCACATCACAAAATTTCAACAATTTCTGACTTCATTTGGTATTCTTCGTGCATTTTTTTTGACCTAGTTGACCCTGAAATTAAAAAGCACTACAAATGAACTGTGAAAATGTTGAAAGTTGGCATGCTATCATCATTTCACCCACATAGCATGTGTTAAAAAGTTGAGAGGGCTACGACAAAAACTGGATGCACTTCGTGTACAAAACGGACAATCTCTCTCAAAGTATCAGCGTTTCGAACGAGAACTCATCTTTTACAAAGGGATTTCATTTTTTTTGAACTTATTTGAACTCCATACTTTTTGTGTGTTCAAAATGCACCATTCAAAGGCACGTCACAAAATTTCAACAATTTCTGACTTCATTTGATATTCTTCGTGCATTTACTTTTTTTTTGAGCTAGTTGATCCTGAAATTGAAAAGCACTACAAATGAACTCTGAAAATGTTGAAAGTTGGCATGTTATCATCATTTCACCCACATAGCATGTGTTAATAAGTCGAGAGGGCTGCGACAAAAACTGGATGCACTTCGTGTACAAAACGGACAATCTCTCTCGAAGTATCAGTGTTTCGAACGAGAACTCATCTCTTACAAAGGGATTTCATTTTTTTGAACTTATTTGAACTCCATACTTTTTGTGTGTTCAAAATGCACCATTCAAAGGCACATCACAAAAATTCAACAATTTCCGACTTAATTTGGTATATTTCGTGCATTTACTTATTTATTTTTTGAGCTAGTTGACCCTGATATTGAAAAGCACTACAAATGATGTGAAAATGTTGAAAGTTGGCATGCTATCATCATTTCACCCACATAGCATGTGTTAAAAAGTTGAGAGGGCTACGACAAAAACTGGATTCACTTCGTGTACAAAACGGACAATCTCTTTCGGAGTATCAGGGTTTCGAACGAGAACTCATCTCTTAGAAAGTGATTTCATTTTTTTGAACTTATTTGAACTCCATACTTTTTGTGTGATCAAAATGCACCATTCAAAGGCACATCACAAAATTTCAACAATTTCTGACTTAATTTGGTATTCTTCGTGCATTTACTTATTTATTTATTTTGAGCTAGTTGACCCTGAAATTGAAAAGCACTACAAATGAACTCTGAAAATTTTGAAAGTTAGCATGCTATCATCATTTCAGCCACATAGCACTTCATGTACAAAAAGGTGAGAGGGCTACGACAAAAATTGGATGCACTTCATGTACAAAACGGACAATCTCTGTCGAAGTATGAGCGTTTCAAACGAGAACTCATCTCTTACAAAGGTTTATTAAAATTCTTTTTACATATTTGACTATCTGACAAAACTATGAAAATGAAAAGTGTTTGAAATTTAGAACATTCCATACATGCATTACATAAAAGGTTTAATACATTATTACATTATTGCACCAATATTCCTATCTATTATTTCTGTTTTCTTCTGGGTCGTAGCCATGGAGAATCTTCATCATTCAGTAGGATGCTTGGGTCAGTTTTCACTTTGAAGGGCGGAATTTCATGAAACTTATTATAATCTTCTGACAGGTCTGTCTTGTCATCTACTCCTACGATGTTTCTTTTCCCTGAAAGAACTATGTGGCGTTTTGGCTCATCGAACGATATCTTCTTTTGCTGATTTCTTTTTCTCGTTTTTGTAGACATGTCCTTCACATAGAAAACCTGAGCGACATCGTTGGCTAGGACAAATGGTTCGTCCATGTACGCAAGATTGTTGAGATCCACTGTTGTCATGCCGTACTTTTGGTCTACAACTACCCCGCCTCCTATCAGCTTCACCCATTTGCACCGAAACAAAGGGATCTTAAAAGTAGGTCCATAGTCAAGTTCTCATATCTCCTCTATGTACCCGTAATATGTTTCCAAACAGTGCCCATTCTTGTCTGTTGCATCAAAGCGGACACCACTATTCCATTATTTTGGTTGGTGCTCTTTTTATCTTGGGAAACCGTGTAAAATGTATTCCCATTTATCTCATACCCTTGGAAACTACATATAGTCGAAGATGGTGGCCTGGCCAAACAGTACAGGTGATCTCCAACGGTGTCGTCATTCATGAGATGTGTCTGCAACCAACTGCCGAAAGTCTTCTCGTGTTCCCCTTTAATCCAAGAGTCAGCCTTCCCCGGGTTTTCGGAGCGTAGAATATTCTTGTGTCTCACGATATACGGAGCCACCATGGTGGAATTGTGTAGAACTGTGTAGTGTGCTTGAGAAAAAGAATGCCCGTCCATACATACTTTTGCTTTCCTTCCTAGTGTGCCTTTTCCTGTCAGCCTACCCTCATACCGAGATTCAGGAACACCAATCGGCTTAAGGTCAGGAAGAAAGTCCACACAAAACTCAATGACCTCCTCTTTTCCATAGCCCTTAGAGATGCTTCCTTCTGGTCTAGCACGGTTATGAACATATTTCTTTAAGACTCCCATGAACCTCTCGAAGGGGAACATATTGTGTAGAAACACAGGACCGAGAATTCTAATCTCTTCGACTAGGTGAACTAGGAGGTGTGTCATTATATTGAAGAAGGATGGCGGGAACAACAACTCAAAGCTGACCATACATTGGACCACATCAATCTGTAACCCTGATAGACTTTCTTGATCGATTACCTTCTGAGAAATTGCATTGAGGAATGCACATACCTTCACAATTGCAGGCGAACATTTTTCGGTAGAATTTCCCTCAATGCAACCGGAAGCAATTGCGTCATAAGCACGCGGCAGTAATGAGACTTTAGGTTTTGGAATATTTACGATTCCCTTTATATTCGACGAGAAGCCAGTCGGGACCTTGATACTGAAAAGGACTTCAAAGAAGATTTCCTTCTCTTCCTTAATAAGAGTGTAGCTGGCACACCCTTGAAACTGCCCTGGATGCATGCCATCTCTTCCTTTATGATGTTCCTGGTCCTCCCGTGCTTCCGGTGTATCTTTTGACTTCCCATACAAGCCCAGGAAGCCTAGAATATTCACGCAGAGATTCTTCGTCAGGTGCATCACGTCGATTGCCGAGCGGACCTCATGGACTTCCCAGTAGGGTAGCTCTCAAAATATAGATTTCTTCTTCCACATGGGTACGCGCTTATCAGGGCCGTTAGGAACAGGTTGGCTGCCAGGACCTTTTCCAAAGATTACTTTTAAATCTTTGACCATATCAAATACTTCAGCACCAGTACGGATGACAGGCTTCCCCCGGGGTTCTGCCTTGCCATTGAAATGCTTGCCTTTTTTCTTTAAGGGGTGCTTGGGCGGAAGAAAACGACGATTGTACGGGTACACATTCTTTCTACATTTGTCTAGATATATACTTTCTGTCTGATCCAAACAGTGCGTGCATGCATTGTATCCCTTGTTTGACTGTCCTGAAATGTTACTAAGAGCAGGCCAATCATTGATGGTTACGAAAAGCAACGCTCGAAGGTCAAATTCCTCTTGTTTGTGCTCGTCCCACACACGTACACCTGGTTCGGCCCACAGCTGTAAAAGTTCATCAACTAATGGCCTTAGGTACACATCAATATCGTTGTCGGGTTGCTTTGGACCTTGGATAAGCACTGGCATCATAATGAACTTCCGCTTCATGCACAACCAAGGAGAAAGGTTGTAGATACATAGAGTAGCGGGCCAGGTGCTGTGACTGCAACTCTGCTCCCCAAAAGGATTCATGCCATCTGTATTCAGACCTAACCATAAGTTCCTTGCGTCAGCTACAAATCTCGGGAACTCTCTCTCGATTTTTCTCCACTGCCGACCATCAGCGGTGTGCCTCAACTTATCGTCTTTCATACGATCTTCCATGTGCCATCGCAACAACTTCGCATGATCTTTATTTATGAACAGTCGTTTCAACCGTGGTATTATAGGAGCATACCACATCACCTTGGCAGGAACCCTCCTCCTGGGTGGCTCGCCCTCAATATCACCAGGGTCATCTTTTCTGATCTTATACCGCAATGCAGTGCATACCGGACATTTATCCATATTCTCGTACTTCTCACCGCGGTAGAGGATGCAGTCATTAGGGCATGCATGTATCTTCTGCACGTCTAATCCTAGAGGGCAGACAAGCTTCTTTGCTTCGTACGTGCTGGCGGGCAATTCGTTCTTTCTTGGAACCATCTTCTTCATCAGTACCAGCAACTTTTCGAATGAAGAGTCAGTCACACCGGTCTCTGCCTTCCACTTCAGCAATTCCAGTGTGCTACCCAGCTTCTTCTGGCCATCTTCACAAGTTGGGTACAACAATTTGTTGTGGTCCTGTAACATCTGCTCGAACTGCAACCTCTCCTTTTCTGTGTCGCAACCTCGTCGTGCATCAGAAATGAGCCGGCCAAGATCATCAGCGGGCTCATCTGGTTCCCTTTCTTCATCCTAATCTTCTTCTTCATTGTCTTCCATTGCGGTATCAGCATACTCAAGGAACATAGATCGGTAGTTGTCATCATCGTTCTCTTCTTCTTCATCGTCGTCTTCCATCATAACCCCCCTTTCTCCGTGCTTGGTCCAAACATTATAGCCCGACATAAAACCGGACCGAAGCAGGTGGCTCTGAATGACTCTTGAGGAAGTGTAATCCTTCTCATTCCGACATTCAACACATGGACAAAACATAAAGCCACCACCATGCTTGTTCGCATCGGCTGCATCTCGAAAAGAATGCACGCCTTCTGTGTAAGCGGCTGTGCGTCGATCACCATACATCCATGGATGGCTCATCTGCGTTATACGACAGTATATCAAATACAATCACGATCCTAAAAATTAGTACCGCACGGTCTAAACGAGGAAATATAGTTGCTAACCTTTTAGAATAAGTAGAAATAAAGAGGAAGAGGTTTAAGCGTGGCTCAAGCATCTCATATCGTAGTTGTGTTCGGTGAACTAAAGCGGCATCGCTCTAACACACATTTCAACAAACACCTCTAGTGCATGAAAAAAATGGAGAGCTAGCACACACCCACACTCTTCCATCCAAGAAAAATGCAAGGAAGAGGGGAGAGGGGGGTTGTGCTATATATAGGCAGAGGACTTTAGTCCCGGTTTGAGACACAAACCGGGACTAAAGGAGGCGCACATGCGGGCTGCACACCGCGTAGCCCTTTAGTCCCGGTTTGGGACACAAACCGGGACTAAAGGCTCCTTACGGGCCGGGACCAAAGCCTCGTGGGAGGCAATGCGATTTGGGGCGACGTGGCCGGGCCTCTAGTCCCGGCCCAGAGGCAGGCCGGGACTAAAGGGTCCAGGCCAAAGGCCCGTTTTCCATTAGTGGATCTTCCTAACCGTAGCCAAGCCTTCCTCAGTCTTTATCGGCGAAGGTGGAGGGCGGTGGAGACACGCACTTGTGGTGCATCTGGGCGGGGATGCTCGGCGACGTAAGCGAGTTGGTAGCCTGCGGACATGAACATGACGTGCGGCAGCACAAGATGCTACTATGGTGCAATGGCGGCAGCGGGCCTATTCAGGGCCCGATCTGGACCGACGGGCCGCGGCCACGACACGCTTCAGGAATGCCGGTTGTCGATGTTGCAGTCGTGCTCAGGAGGCGGCGGTCCGGCCCCTGTTTTGATTTGATCTGAGTCCAATGGGCGGTGGCCGTCACTCGCGCAACACCGGATGACCCGCGTGGTCATCTGGTCCATACATTCTTCTTGTCCTCTCCAGCCAGGGCCGGCTCTATATTTTCCGGGGCCCTAGGGAGAAGTTTAAAAATAGGCCCTTACGGATAATAATTATGTACGCATCTATAAATATACAAACGTAAAATATTAAAGTTTACATCTAACAACACATTTTTATTTAGAGACGTCTATAAATAATTGATAAGCGCTTATGTCATATCATGATAAAAGAAATAAAGGAGTAGTGAAATATAACAAATAATATTCTCTACTAGTTTGATTACCTCAGATAAGATCCATGGTGTTACTGGATATCTAGATCGAAATTGATCTGGTCGTGTGCTCCCTTATCTTCGGTCAGAGTGGCTTCATGAGGGTGTGGTGCTAGGCTTCGCAATCTTGCCGGTGTTATGGGACATGTCTAATTGCCGGTGTCATGGGACATGTGCTTCTCTGGTAGTTCTTCTTGCGCAGACTGCATGAGGCTAACAAGAGAGTAGTGCAGCCGCAAGTGCGCCGCCACCTCTACGAATAAAATCAAGGACGGCAAATAGGTTCGCTGGGTATGTATCCACTCCATACCATCTACCTAGACCTATGTCCTATGGTATGGATGTGTAATTGTCATATATTTTGCACCTTTCCTGCTGTCAAATAAAAAAATTGAACCTTTTCTTGACACCTTGTCATAAAGTATTACTTGACGGTAATTTCTTTTGGAAGTACAACACGCATGGCATATGACATTTGTATGTTTTACCATATTTTGTTTCCCGTTCATATGATATATTAGATTAAAGACCAGAACATTGATAGTGGTGGTGGTGGTGCTCCTACTACCATACTGCTACTACTGCCAATGTTGCCACTTACTATACTAGCACTACCATCACCATCACCACCTCCACCACTACCTAAATTTCAGTCAAAATGGATCATTCAACATCTACCACCACCACCACCGCCACCGCTACCACCTACAATAAGAGTAGCACTTTACTTACCATGGTTGAAGCAAAAAATCATTTTTTATTAGGAGACTTTCATGGCTAGCTTTATTAACTCAGATCCAACTTAAATCATCTGCTAACAAGGGAATAATAAAGCTGAGATGTATCCAACCACAAAGTCGGTGGATTACTCCTCCCAAACCAAGCTAGCTCTTGAGTGACCAGCTTTGGTTCCCTATTATAATGTTCAACAAATATATCACCGAAATTCGAAAGTAGAGTTCGACATTAATTGAGTATTGGTGCTGCAATCATTGATTAACCCTCGTTTAAATTCAATGCCTCTACCATGGTCACATTATCAGTTTGGAGCATTATGTTGGCACACCCAAGGCTCTGAATGATTATTAGACCTTGATGCAACACTTCTTTTTCGGCTCAGACCAGACCAGCTACATGCTCTAGACGATCAGTTGTTGCAGCGACAAAACCTCCCAAGTGGTCATGTACCACAACTCCACATGAACCAGAATTTTCATCATCAGAAAAGGATGCATCCATGTTGAGGATTTGGAATCCAAATGGTGGCTTCTTCCATCCATTCAGGCGATCATGTAACTCTGGCTTTCTTGCTGATCGAACAAAGTTCAGGCATAAGGCGTGTATTACCAGTGCTATGTCATCAATTGTATGCACCTATTCTCCCCTCGCAACTTCTCTTCTTTGCGACCACAAGTACCAGCACATAGTTGCAACTATCTCACTGTTGCAAAGGTGTTGGAATTTATTTTAAGATAAGAGGAACTCAAGCACCTTTGCAACCGATCGGTCCACGACCAAAGCTTCGTCTATTATTTCATGCAAGCCCATATATCTCCATATACTATTCGCTCGACCACATGTGAAAAGCATGTCCTTAATATCCCTGGGACTGCATTGGCATAATGGGCATTGAGCAGTATTACCCACATGGCGATTGGCGAGTGTACAAAGGAAAGGAATTGTATTGTGCAAGCACCTCCACACAAATATCTTTATCTTCACTGGTAGTTTCAGATTCCAAACCTTTTCCATACTGGATGGTTAAGCAAACTAGTTACTCCCTCGTCACTTTGTTGTTTACTTCCAAAACGAGCATCCCATTCGACATGAGATGCTGACTGTAACTAAAGGTGCCACTTTTTGTAAAACGCCAGGCGATACTGCCCTCCTCTTCATGGTATGCAAGTGGGACCTGTAGAATTCACTATGCATCGATCTGTCAAAAGTTATCACGCGCAATTGATTGCATCCACCGGAGGCGGGATCTATTATATCATTGACATATGTCAAAAACCCCTTACCTCGCACCATGGTTAATTTCTTGGAAGGAATGTTAGGAATGCAACAGTCTTCCTAAATGTTTATCTTTAAACCCTCTCCCACTCTTCAAATGCTCCCCTTCTTGAAAGTTTGAATCCATGCAAAACACTCTGCCACACAAATGAAGATCCTTTCTTCAAGGTGCAGTTTGATATGTTAACAAAGGGGTAATATCTAGCTCAAAGTACTCTTGCACAGAGGGAATCAAAATGTTAGAGCAACACTAGCAGAGTCATCAAAACGGTAGCCTCGAATAGAAAAGAACCTTACCCGATCATGCATCGCTCGCAGCGGCGGCATGGGGAACGAAATACCAAGAATGGTCCGTGAGCGGACGTGGGCCACTTGACATTCCAGGGAACTCCATCAATCTATGCGGGAGTAAACAGGGTGGAAATCACATAGTAAGGGCATGCATCTTTTCTGCTTCAAATAGTGTACTAGGTGAGTAATTTGGTTTGCTATCTATGCAAGTATGCATCTAGTATAGTGTTGTTCATAATGCATTGACCTGACGGCTTCTCGGCTAGCTAGCGGAATACTGGAAGAGACCGACTACCAAAAACCATCAGCAAACCTGACTCCGCTCGGAGCTGCCATCGCTGCCACCTATAGAAAGCTACATAGACATCCACATTACCGGACGGGCACCTGCCGACCGCAATGCCACGAGCGTCCAGTCCATGAAACGTGCAAACTGGATCCAAAGCTCTTCAAGGCAACACGAGAAAAAGGGACCTAGAGCTATTAATCTATTACCAGAACATCACCCTCCTTGTATCCATGCATCAATTTCAAGCTGGCAATGATGGCCTCTCTAATAATAACATTATTTTTATTTTTCACGTGAAAAGGAAAGTGCGCTGCGTATTTAACAATATTTTTATTTTTCACGCGAGGCTAGGTATGCTTTTCGCACGTCGATACAACCCCCCTCGCAACTCATACAAATGATAATTTAAACCTTCCACATATCATACCCAGTGAACGTATACACGTATGGGGAGTAAACGCCCGACTGGGCCCGCCCATTTCCACCCGGCGCCCCCTCCTCCTAGTGGGACCGGCCGAATTACTTCAAAATAATTCAACACTAAAAAAATAACACTAAAAATTAAGCAATTTGCTTCTAATCATAAAATGTTCGGAAATTGAGAAATTTTAGAATCCCAAATTTCAAAAGATGTTCGCATTTTTAGAATTTTATTGACTAATTTATAAAATGTTCAAACTTCTAAAAAGTTACCGTCTTGCAAAATGAAAATTCAGAAAAGGTTCATGTTTTGTAAAATTATTAAGAAAATTTCAAAAATGTTCAGAGAATTTCATAAACTGTTATTGTTGTACAAATATTGTTTATAATTTCCAAAAAATGTCTTTTAAATTTTTCTTCTGGATTTCAAAAATATTTCATGTTTGAAAAATTGTCCCTCATTGTGAAAAATGTTCATTTGTGAATCTTGTTTCTGTTTTTCCAAAATTGTTTTGACATAGGCAAAAAATGTGCACGTTTTATTTTTTTTATGTTTGGAATTTTGAAATCATTTTGTAACATGTTTTTAAAAATTGAATCTGCCTCTAACTCTTATAAATTCACGTAGCTAATTATCCACTTGGACTTGTTGGTTCCACTGGCTTTAAACTTCTTGTAACAAGCGTGAGGTTTTAGGGGGTTTGTACAGAAGCAGAACTGTTTCGGAAGGTTGTGTAGTTGCTCCATGCTAGATGTGTCAAGCTCTCTACGATTGTAATAATAGTTGTTCCGTTGGCAAACTTCTTCGGGCACAAAATAGTGACCCAAGGAATACTAAAGTTGGTTTCAATGAAATTAATTATCTAAGGAGGTTGCAACGTCCAATGGATTTATATATCACTGACAAATGGTTCTACCTTTTTCGTAATATATTGCTGGTTTTCCTTTAGTTACATGTAAGAATGAATCTTTTGCTGGAATATCCAACACGTGTAAGTCAACTATTCCATGCGGGGTTATCACATCGTGGCATGTGAGAGAACATTTTGTGATAGCAAAGCTTAGGTGCTACTATAGGTCATCAATGTACATGTCATCCATTCATTCTCTTGTGTTTAACCAATTATTGCACCAATTTCAGACATGCTATATATAGGTCATCAATGTAGCTCATCTCAAGTGTGCAATAAGCAATGATCCGTGGGATGGGAGTACGATTCTTGACATTCACACTGACTACACAAACCAAACTTTATTTTCTGATGCACATTGATGAGAAATGATCTCTGGCACAAAACAAAACATATATCATAACAATAATAAACACACAGACGTTGATTTTCAGATAATTAAATAGAATATCCCAGGCTAAAAATCCACAGATTGCTTGACAAGCTTGTATAGTTCCTTCCACAGCTATCCGTATATGGGTAGCTACAGTCCACGTAGGTTTTCAACCTATTACTGGATGGCCCCGCCAGATGTAGTATCCTGTGAAATAAAAAGTATAATCAACATCGCTAATGCAGTGTCAAAAAATGTCTTACGTTATAGGACGGACGGAGTAGTCATTAAGAAACTGATGAAAATTTACGTCCATATGTCCACATGGTATCATGATGTTTATCCTGATGACTAAAACCTAGCTTTGTCAGTGAACTGGCTTTGAAATTACGTGCTTATTTACATAATAACCAAATTAACTGGTTGGATGTATGTACTTACAGCAGGTTTGACATAGAATGCGCGGATATTAAGTTCTTTAATAGTTTGGAACGTAGGGGGGTTGGGGAGTGCGTTGTACTTGATGATCCCACGTGCCATAGCAAACTCTCCAGTCCCACCCATAATGGCCATCTGACCTTGGCCTGTTTGAAAGTTGATCCCCATGGCTTCGAAAGATGATCCATTGTACCTGATATAGTTTTGTAGGTTAATATCATGTAGTATCATATGAAACTGAATAATCTTGTGTTTATAAGACCTTTGTACGTAACTGAGCATGTCCAAAATATTAAAAAAAAATCGAAAAGGAGGCATCGCCCCGGCCTCTGCATCGAGTGATGCATGCAGCCATA
Source organism: Hordeum vulgare subsp. vulgare (assembly GCF_904849725.1). Lineage (NCBI taxonomy): Eukaryota > Viridiplantae > Streptophyta > Magnoliopsida > Poales > Poaceae > Hordeum > Hordeum vulgare. The sequence continues at coordinate 2,704,588 of NC_058518.1, read as the reverse complement.
TTATTAATAAAAATGAGGTAGTCTGAGTGAATTACAAAGCAGTCCAAGAAAACAAAGAAAGAAGAAAACAAGAAAAGGAGTTACACGGCGATCAACGCCAATACCGACGATATCCATCAGCAAACAAATACTATGGTCCAATCCTATTAGCATGCCGCCATCCATATCGGTTGAAGATAACCTGAGCTACCATCTCCCATCGGACACACCCAGTAACCAAGGGCTCCCTGGTTTCCACAGGAGTGAGTAAGGACCACATGCGGATCAAGGCGGTAGCCCTAAATGATAAACTAAAACCTGTATTAGTCCAGAAGTATGCAAGAATGACCTGGAGTTTTTCTCAAACACCATGCTGAAGTAGTTGAACCAGCCTGGACCGGCTACATCAGCCTGCACTTGCATGCCTTTGGTACGGGCAACAATGGTGGCAGTAGCAGGGTTTGGTCCATCAATTACAGCCCAGTCGGTGACGGAAGTTAGACCAAAATCGGATGCTTTGCTGGAGGTAACAATTACTACCTGGTTGGTGCCCGGCCCGGAGGCGATTTGGTGCAAGTACAAGTGCAAGTTTACCTCGGACTCACACTGAAGAACACAGGAAAGGGATGCAGATGCCATGGATATAATAGAATGCAGGACCAAGATCATAGATAGTACAAGCAGGCTATGGCTGGCCATGGCTAGCTAGGGTTTTGGCTGGCAAAATAAGAAGATGGTAAGCTAGGAGGTGTGTACGTAAACTGACTGTTTCCTTTGTTGTGTGTTAGCTCTGTGAGAAACACGTGAGTCTAAGGTACTATTTGTAGTGCTCGAGGACTAGCTACCATATTCGTTACATATCCTCTTTTTTCTCCTTTTTCTTTGAGATTATCCATTCCATATCCATTTAGTTTCTTCTTTTAGCTGGCATTTCGATTTAGGATAGACATACAACTGCACAAGTGTGGCTGAACAATTCCTTGTACATGTATCAACCCTAAGAGATCACAAAGGTCAAGTGCCTTTTGAGGAAATATACTACCTATTCTTTCCTGGTCATACAATATGAATTACTTTGCCTACATGGTAACGTAGCATTGGCAAAGACTAAAATGACATTTCCCATTCTTATCTTTACATCTAATAAATAGAAGGTGTTTGTTCTTTGTTGCAAGTCCTGGACTTTATCCTTTTTTCAGATTTATATCTTCGGAAGAGCTGCAGCCTAGGTTTGCACCTAAACGAACGAGCAAACTTTCATTACTCCTACAATATAAAGTTCAAATCCAAGGATTCACGCTGCCGCGTAAGCTAGATACATAGTTGATCAAATGACATTTAATTATCTGACCAGATCTACCTCTTAGATTGGAGACGCAAACGACGTGCATGCCACATAGGAAACCATACATGGCCAAAAGCTTCTCACTGACCTCTTCTTTCCGCCCTGCTGGTTTTTCCGTAGCGGCCTTGACAAAACATATCACGTAAGAATTTGTTGCCACACAACGCGATAGAGAGTTTTGCCGGCACCGAGGATAACACAAAATGGATAGTCCACATGATCCATCAGCAACAAGTGTCATCTTCGATGGTGTGACATGCATTTCTTTTCACGACTCGATAGTCGTGTACATGGGCATGTCCCGACGCACGGAGATGTACACGCGACATGAGGGGTGTCGTTGTGTGCCAATCTGGCTGGCATAAGTTATTTATTCATGGTAAGTAGGGGTGGCAACACAAGGTGACAGTTTGGTGGTTCTCTTCAAATACTGGATCTAGAATTCCAGAGTGGAAACTCAATGTCAGGCCTTCAATGATTGTACGGGGTAATGGCGATGTTTCTATAATATATTTATTAGGGCTAACCTCCGTACGTGACAGCCACCGAAATATAATACTCCCTCCGCAAAGAAATAGTGATCTAAACGCTCTTATATTTCTTTACGGAGAAAGTACTTTGAACAAGTTTATAATTGCTACTTGCATTGTGTCTAATAAGCAGTGACCTTCATAAGGAATTGCGTCAATCCAAGGATAACATCTTAATTAGCATACTACTAAGATTCGAAGACAGATAGTATCCTGAAAGTCAATTGTGCCGCTAGTCAGATGTGTCTATAGTATAAAATTCGATTGTATGTATATGTATGTCAGTATGTCTGCTCATCAACGGTTCACCTTGTTTTGAAGCAACCCAGTCATCAGTATGATTGAGTGTTCAGACATATCTTCTAGTGCATTTTAATTTTGATTTTCTGCCGACGAATTATCGCCTTCACGGGTGCTCCTAGTGCTTCTGTGTGACCCATGCGATGTGTCAGTTTGTGGAACTTTAGCAAATACTACAAGGGCAGTGCGTGCTTTGCTGCATGTGGCGCTTATGTTCCTGGGTTGCACATGTTTTATTTTTGCTTTTGAGTTTGTTAGGCGTGAGTGGGAAACAACGAATGTATGCGAGGGATCGGGAGTTTAGCCGTGTGATCAGGAGTAGCTTCCAATGAGTACATGTAGAGGGAGTCACCTGTGTTGTTGTTCACTTGTGCTAAACATGTCGTAGGCACTGCTTCCTTATTGCCAACCATAACCGGAACCATCCAAGGAACTTACTAAGGGAAACTATCCATCGATAGATCCCACCATAGAGCTCAGGGCAATGACCAATGCAAGACCGTGTACCCAATCTTAAGTTGAACACCTCAATTGAATGATGGGGCTCCACAAATACGGAGCTTAATTAAGTGAGACATAAAGGAATTTAACACCTCAATTGAATATAGGAGAGCTTCTTGAGAAATGGTTGACCCGGTCAAATATGTCCAAATTCAAAATCAAATACCTCAATCAAATGAGAGAGCACTAAAATTAGCGTGAACCGAATGAAAAGTTGAATAACTTAGTTGAATGGGAGAGCTCCAAAAATAGGAAGCATAATCAGTTAACATAATTGAATCGTAGAGCTCCTTGAGAGATCGTTGAACCAGTCAAAATCTTGAACCTAATCCAAAAATGAATACCTTAATTGTGTAGGAGAGATCCAAGGGAGCATAGTAGGAGAAGTCCTTGATAAACTGTCGACCCGGTGTAGTCAACACCGTGAAGAACTTCGTGAGATGGGACCTGGAACCTAATCTAGTAAAGTTTATCATTCTCAAAATAGGGTTGCATATTTCTTAGCCAAATACTCGAGGAGGGAACATCAAACTAACTTGTGGTTACATGATGTCCCAAGTAAAGTTGCAGTTTTATTGCTGCATATTGTAAACACATCCTCTAATTTATAAAAGTTCTTGGCTTTCTGGGCAAAAAGAAACCGTTAACTAAAATCAAAATTGAACCACTCATTTGAATGGGAGAGCGTCAAAATTCGGGAAAAGGGAGCACCTATGCTTCAATTGTGGATCACTCGATTTTCATAGCCTACTATTTATCATGTCCCCCGCCTATATCCACTTCTTTCACCCACCCGAGCCTCCTGCTGTCGCCGATGGTGATTCCTTGTGTGCTTCACTAACCTGCCCTCCTCTCCTCAAGCCACCACCTCTGCCTGCCCGATTTTGGCATCCTCCTCCATGGGCTCACCAGTGTGGGAACTAGCACCCATGTTGGGACAGGGGAGCAGGCCCCAGAGTGGTTAGGGTGGGCCACGGAGGGCGATGGATTTGGACCAACGTGGACCGTGACGGTCCGGCTAATAAGTCGGCAACATCACCTACCGGGGACAAAACAATGTTTGAGCTACCATCCCTATCCATCCACAAGGAGCGGAGGAGGAGGTCCTCGTCGTCCAAATCCAACAGCGGCAAGGCATTCTAGTCAATGGGATATGTTTGCGAAATCGATGTATAGGAGCTAGCCATGGTTGCGCGTAAAAGGGGAATCGACATGTAGGGGTCCAGACATAGTGGAGCGGATGGGGAGCACTGAGGTCGATAGTGAGCTAGGTTTGCATCCGTGTGGGGACGGTGGGACAGTGTTGATCGGTCCTACGTGGCGGCCATATCTAGGTGTATACGATCTGTGTAATATCCGACTCAAATATGGGCTGGGTTTGGTGGGCGCATGTCTTCAAGATTTTTGGGCTAACTATGTGAGGACTGGTTGGGTGGAAGTTTGCGGTCTGGGCTGTGACCGGGATGTCCGCCCGGATGTTTGGCAGTAATATGAGCAATCCTGTTGTACATGCTCTAAATGTTCATGGGCAGCCTCGCCTGACAGGCCGATGTCGACGATGGACATGTACCTCTCAACTTGAAAGCTCCAAAATGCCCAAGAAACAATATTTTTAGAATATTATTTGAAGAACAGGTATGATATTGCATCATTTAATCAAAAAAATATTTTGAAATAAAAAAATAACCAATTTCATGGCCAAGTGGGGTGGGATCAGACACGGAATCGACATTTTCAGGTCGGGCTTTGGCAAGCCTGGCCATTTTAATCTATTTATTTACTTTTCAGGGACTAGGCTGTTTTAAATACATGGTTAGCAATCTCTAACCAATTATAAGATTAGATTACTACGGCTACTAATTTTTTTCATGGTCAACTATGTTGCTAGTCATATTACTCCATTCCAGTTATATTTATTATGCGTGCTTGTCATCAGCTCACCTTGTTTGAAAGAAACCTAGTTATCTTTCTTTTCTGCAAGAAAGCTCCATATTTATATTAAAAGACTTCCAACATCCCGGAAAACATATCGTCGATGTGGTCGAGGGCATCACAGGTGGCAGGGACGACCAGGAAGAAATTGCGCCATTTAAGGTAGTTATTGGCGGCTGTGTCTAGTTTGAAGGTGATGTAGGAGTGGATGTTGGTATTATGGACGACAATGGGGGTTAGGGTTGGGGAAAATTATTGAGAGGGTACGAAGAGAGAGCAGAAGCAACAGCGATGACAGGCGCCATGGCACTGGCGAAGAAAGAGGAAGAGGTGTTGTTGGTTTGCATCGGAAGGTCACACACCCCTCTCGTTCCCAAGAAGAAGAAAAATATCATAGGCCCTCGAAGTAAACCAACATATGGAATTAAATGGAAATTTAATAACCCCTATAAAAGGAATTTAACAATACTTAGTGGGCAGCAATCTTGGTGACAAACATCGAAATTGCTAGCTAGCTTTCTAATATTCGGGACTTATTGCTTAAAATATGTTGTAATAGTTGCAAGTGGTCTAATATGTGATGTTGATAAGAAATTACGTCCAGCAAAGAGTAAGATCTTAATTAGCATATTACTAAGACCTAAAGGTAGTATATAACGGGTCTATAGCTCCTGTGCGACACATTTCATGTGAATTGGAAGGAAAAATAACTCGTGTGCGCCGTCTTACATGACAATAATAGCTCCAATACGACCAGGTGGTTAAAACACGGGTCCGGTCGTCAACGGGACTGCAGTTAAGGTAAAAACAGGGGGTCAAACTAATCAGTGCGTCTGGTGGTGGGTCTCACTTGGCAGTGCATCGATTCCCTGCCTGACTGAACACGTGCCTCTCCCCGCTTCTCCCTACTGCTGCTCTCTTCTTCGTTCTCATCATCGTCGCCGGCGGCGGCGGCGGAGCTTTCGTTCACGGCCGCGGCTGTGCATTTGGTGTGTATTCGGCACCACTCCCCTCCGTTTTGAGTTAAATCTGACCAAGTGAGCCTCTGTTTGCCCCTGTCTTCCACGGGATCCAGATTGTGGAGGTGGTGGGACTGGGGAGCGGCGGCGGGGCGGCGTTGGGCTGAACGAGATGGAGCCACGAGAGACAACGTCGACCAGGTAATCACCCTTTCCAACCTAAAAGTTCTCCGCTTTCTGCGCAAAAAGAAATCATTAACTAAAATCAAAATTTGACCACTCATTTGAATGGGAGAGCATCCATATTTGGGAGAAGGGAGCACCTATAATTCAATTATGAATCACTCAATTTTCATAGCCTACTATTTATCATGTCCCCCGCCCTTATCCACTTCTTTCACCCACCCCAACTCCTGCTGTAGCCAACGGTGATTCCTTGCGTGCTTCACTAACCTACCCTGCTCTCCTCAAGCCAACACCTCTGCCTGCCCGATTTTGGCATCCTCCTCAAAGGGCTCGCTGGTGCGCGAACTAGCACCCATCGCTTGGACACGGGTGCACGAGCCAGAGTGGTTGGGGTGGACCGCAGAGGACGATGGACGTGGACCAACATGGACCATGACGGTTCGGCTAATAAGTCGGCAACATCAGCTATGGGGGACAAAACAAAGTTGCAGATACCATCCGTATCCATCCACAAGGAGCGGAGGATGAGGTCCTCGTCGTCCAGATCCAACCGCGGCAAGGCATTCTAGTCAATGGGATCTCTTTCCGATATCGATATAGGAGCCAGCCATGGTTGCGCGGAAAGGGGAATCGACGGGTAGGAGACCAGACAGAGTGGAGTGGACGGGGAGCAGAGAGGCCGAGAGTTAGAGCGTGTTTGGATACTCATGTGACTAGTAGTAGTCAGACTAAAAATTTTTAGTCAGGCCCTGTTTGGAAGGTGACTACTAATAGTCAGCATTAACTGTCTCAGTATTAAATTCTTCTTTCTCCCTTCAATTTATCTCCCGCGCAAGGAAGGAAAGCAGCAACGGCATGCAACAGCAGCTCTCCTGTTCCTTTTCTCCCTCACGCCATGCAACAACAGCTCTCATGTCCCTTTTTTTTCTCCTCACACAGGCAACACAAGCACCAGACTATCCCTCACGCCAAGCATAAGGAAAAAATGTCCATACATAAAAAATCAAAACTGTCCACACATAAGAAAACTAAAATTGTCCCATAACGTTACATGTTAGAAACGAAATAAATAACATCACAAATTTCTCAACGCCTGTTGAACAAACCATCAGCAATCGTATCTCTCACTCGATTCATATCCACTGAATCTAGCTCCATTTCTTCACCCCTAGTGTTACGACGCCTCCTCCTCCTTGTTTCCTCAAGGAGAGGTTGATAACTCTCATCATTGTCACACCTATCGAATTCCTTGTCCGCCAAATGGCTTTCACGAATAAAATTGTGCAAGGCCATGCATGCCACAATAATTTTTGTTTGCTTGCGTAGAGGATAACTTGGTACTTTGAAAAGAATCCTCCACTTATTTTTCAAGACTCCAAAACAACGCTCAATGACATTTCGTAGTCTAGAATGAGTATAATTGAAGTGCTCATTTTTACCTCTCAGCATGGTGCCTTGATGGAACTCTTGAAAATGATACTTTTGGCCCCTATACGGTGCAAGATAACCCTGTTTGTTGGGGTAGCCCGAGTCAACAAGATAAAATTTCCCTGTTCATGGCAATGCATTTTAGCAAATGTCAATGTAAGGCATAAAACTATTGTACTGAGTATCAAGTTTCGTACCTGAAGGTGGATGTGGAAACTTGTGACCAAACCGGCTAAGAGCATCCTTGAATGGCCTCATATCATGGACCGATCCAGGCCACCCCGCAAGCACAAAAGTGAATCTCATATCGAAATCACACACAGCCATAACATTCTGACTACAGTAACCATGTCTGCTTAAATACTGGGGAACCTTGTTTGGTGGCACCACAACCGGCACATGAGTCCCATCTATTGCTCCAATGCAATCATTGAACCATGGGTACCACTGAGCACCTCTTAACCTTTCATGGACAACTCCAAATTCAGGATCTCGTGGCTTAATGATGTCAATGGAAAGCTTAACCATACATTCCAAAACTTTGTTAAACTTTCTACTGACTGTCTCCATGGACCTGATAAACCGATTCTCAGCATGTCTAACAGATTGGGGAGATCCAACTATATATAAAAAGAGAGCTAAACTCTCAACTGATGACATTTTCTTGGTTGACTTAAGTCCATAAGACTCCACTAGCAGATTATGTAGTTTATCAAACACCGGTGGGTACATCCTAAACATTTTGTAGCAATCTGTTCTGTTTCCTAGAGTTCTCACTACCCATTCATATCCAGACTCTTTAGCTTTTAAAATTCTCCTTTCCCCTTTAACCATGAAACGATCCATGTAGTACATACCAAACATGTGGGCGACCATACCTAGTTTGTTGGGCGACCATATCAACCTAGCTTCAGGGGTCTTCATGTTCTGGAAGACAGTTCTGTTGTGTTTCTCCTTGAATAAATCACAAGAAACAAAGTACTCAACTGACTCTTCTGATGCTCCACACTCAATGGCAAGGTTCTGACAGTTTTTTACTGACTGAGCACGTTCCTCACTTCTCCTAACCTTTTCATTGCCTTGGTTCACAAGAGCCTGCAAAATAGAGTCTGTTTTCTCACTTTCCTTCTCCAACTTAGTTTCAATGTCCTTCATATATTTTACAAATGGACCCCTAGTTTTGCCGAGAGTACGAGGCATGTCGTCTAAAGTTTTGCTTCTCTTTGAAGGACTACTAGCTGTACTCCTTAACTCTGAGCGGCTCCCTCTCTTTTGAGTGCTGGTACTCATAGGGCTGGGCACAAAGCCTTCATTGCCATCCACGTCATCATCATTATTTAACTCCAAACAATCTTCTGTCCCAGGAACATAAGCAGACGAACCATCCACAGCGACCTCATGAAATATCTCATGTAACAGGGGCATATACTCAGGGTTGCCATTTCTAAATTTCTTGAGATTTGGTCTGTCCTGAAAAGAAATAATAGAAAGAAATCAGCATATATATCTTCTGTCATTGGAACATAAGCAAAAATGAACACTTGAAGGAGAGGGAGCAAGAATATAAGGAAAAATACCTTGATTTCTTTTTCCCACCAATCTGCAGTTGCCGTCACTTCGCCATCTGAGCCACGGCCGCAGCCGGTTTGCTGCTGCAACCCTACCCAATCATTGTACAAGCCCTTCAAGTTAGTTATTTTGTTCTTGAATTCCCTGTCTGGATGCCACAGCTTTGCCCTTTCCCAATATTTCTCCCTCATATTCTTGTATGCCTGAGGGCTCCAAACTCTACCAGCGTAATTGCCAGCATCTATTTCCTCACAAGCTATTTCACATAAAGTCAATGTATTTCTGTCTGTCCAGTTAGCCTTGCTTTTTGGCCTCTATTAAAAAAATGTATGAGAAAACAGAACAAGTAAAAATATGACAGAACAAGTAGCATGAACAAAAAATATGACAGAACATGGTACTGTACTATTTCAGATAAATAGATGCTGGCACAAACACAGGAACAAGCTGTAGTTTCTACTTTCTACCTGTAGTTAGCCAAACACAGGAAGAACAAAAACAAGCTGTAGATACTAGGAACCATACACAGGAAGAACAAAAACAAGCTGTAGATACTAGGAACCATACACAGGAAGAACAAATACAAGCTGTAGATACTAGACACAACAATTGGACAAATATTCTACCTGCATATGCTGGTTCAGCATGCTGTCGTCTTCCTCTTCTTCATCTTCTTCCTCAACATCTTCTACCACGATCGGTGCTGCCTGCCGCTGCCTGAGCGACTTGAACCAGCACCACCTCGTCCCGACGTCGCGACGACCTGCTTTCCATGACGATCCTGGGCCCTCACTGGGGGGAGACCTTGGCGAGGTGGACGACCCTGCCGCTGCGCCACGCCGTCCGATCTGGTCCGCTGGAGGGGCACACCATGGCCGGCCGCACTCCCCTGATAAAAAGTTGCGTGTACATGCCCATGTTGGGGTAGGAGGCGGCGACGACGGAGTCGGCGTTGAGGTCGATGTTCTCCAGCCCGATGGGAGCGCGGAGCCCCCGGGCCACCGAGCCGCTGTGACGCCCTCGGCTTAATCGTACGCTAATCATACACACAAATGCGTACGATCAAACCCAAGGACTCACGGGAAGATATCACAACACAACACTAGACACCAATAAAATAACATCAGCTTCATATTACAAGCCAGGGGCCTCGAGGGCTAGAATACGAAAGCTCGATAAGCACACGAGTCAGCGGAAGCAACAAATATCTGAGTACAGACATAAAACATGGGGTGCCTTAGAGAAGGCTAGCACAAAAGATACAACGATCGAACGAGGCGAGGCCTCCTGCCTGGGAACCTCCTAACTACTCCTGATCATCAGCGGCCTCCACGTAGTAGTAGGCACCGTCGGGGTAGCAGTCGTCGGCGGCGGGGACCTCCATCTCCTGGGCTTCATCATCTGGTCGCAGCAAGCGGATCAAGGGGACAAGGGGGGAGCAAAGCAGCGGTGAGTACTCATCCAAAGTACTCGCAAGTCTTACATCAGAACTATTCTAATTATGCATCAGTATCAAAGAAGGGGGGGTTATATGTGGACTGACTGCAGCAATGCGAGAATAGAGAGAGAAGGCCTAGTCCTATCGAAGACTAGCATCTTCAGGGTCTTGCAGCAATAGACGAGAGTAGAACAGGGGGTAACACATTAATAGTCATATTGTTGCAGCAATAATAAAGTGAGGTCACGCCTAAAGATCCTCCCTCGACTCCCTGCGAGGAAGCAATCCCGAAGCAAACTAATTCCAGTTAAGTAACAATTGTAGTTGTATAAGATCGGGGCACAACTCCAAGTCGTCCTGTAACCGTGGACACGGCTATCCGAATAGTTAATTTTCATCCCTGCAGGGGTGCACCACATGTCCCGTCACGCTCGATAACACTCTGGCCGGACATACTTTTCTGGGTCCTGCCCGGCCTCGGAATATCGACACGTCGCAGCCCCACCTAAGACTAATCAGAGAGGCCAGCCCGCCGGTCTAAATCCTAAGCACAAAGGGTTCGTGGGCCCAGTTCCCCTTCACGCTCCTGCACGTGGCGTGGGCGGCCGACGTCAGTCCTAGCATCCCTTAATCACAAGCGCGATGCATCTCGGGACCACTCGGGCGCGCGCCGCTACACTGCTAGCATCTGAAAAGCTTCGGCTGATACCGCGACGCCGAGTACCCATAATTCTTCCCGCGTAGCCGGTTAGTGCGAAAAGGTCTCCGACCAACCCAGATCAAATACCCAAATTCATTAGCATTTTAATTAGGCCAGCAACACAGTCTCACGGGAATCCACCCGGCTTACAACTAATCACCAATGATCCCAGTAACATGGTCGAGTAACTGTGTGGTCGTAACATCGGGGGGAATCCGAGGTATCACCCTCGTTGGATCCCGAACGATGTACCCGTCAAGGTGGGCTTAGAGGAATCACCCTCGGGGGTCCCACACTCGCGGGGTGGCACGACAGAGACGTCATCGGGAATGGTGAAAGAGGAATCACCCTCGATAACCACGACCGACTAGCTATACTACAGAGATATCATCAGGAGTACTTAGCGAGGTGTCACCCTCGGTACCCGACAGTATCCCTGTAGCGTCGTACAACGAAGGGGGGTGAACATGCTGTGTCGGGTCTGGCTCGTCGATCAGAGATCGAGATTTGAAAACAAGCGGGGCAACTGATCTACGGGGTCAGAGGGGATGACTGCTCCACCTATACTAAGCATATTAAAGGTACAGGACTGAAAGTAGCAGTTCATCAAAAACAGGCTATGCATCAGATATAGGAGCTAACTACAACAGTAGCAAAATACTAATGCAAGCAGTAGGAAGAAAGACATAGGCGATATAGGAATGATCAAGGGGAATTTGCTTGCCTTGCTGCTCTGCGGCAAAGGACTGATCGGCAGGGTCGTAGATGTACCCGGCAGCAGCGTCAGTCTCGGGGTCTACCGGTAAGAAGAGGGGGAAGAAACAATAAATAATAGCACCGATGCAACACAAAGCATGACATGGAAAGAAACAGGCTAGACATGAACTAACGCAGCAACACCCGTCATAGACGGGTCGGAAGAATATCTCACGATATTTTCCGGGTCTCGGGCTACTACTGGTTACACTGGAAACGATGGAAAAGTTCCATGTTTGCTATGCTAGGGACGCGTGACAGACGAACAGACCGTGTATCCGGGTTCGTCTCGCTTTGCTGATCAACTTTCATGTTGAAATTATTTTGATCTGACCTACGGATTATTTAATATTAATTTTCAAAGTTTTATTAATTATTTAGGAATTAAAAACAGATTTAAAATATTTAATAAAATTCCAATATGACATCATCGCGATGTCATGCTGACATCACATTTGACTGGTCAACTAACCTGCGGGTCCCGAACGTCATGGACACAAGTTTTTATTAAGATTAATTATTTATTAATCAGATTAATTTAGTGGGGGACCCGCGTGTCATACTCTAATTATTCTAATTAATTAATTTAACTAAATATATCTATTTACTTATTTATTTAATAAAAACATTATTTTTCTAATTTATATTAACTATCGCGTGGGGCCTCCCTGTCATAGACCCGGGTGCATTGGCCCCACCGGTAAGTGACCTAAGGTTATTTTCCTATTTTATTATTAGATACCTAACCGTGCAAATACCGTATTTCTTTAAATATCCAAATACACAAATACATACATCACATCTCATACATACATACATACATACGCATCTAATACACCACTTATGCTTTTTATTTTATTTTTATTCTTCTCAAAACTCTCATCTCTCTCTCTCTGTTAACAGAGACAGAGAACTCACTTTGCTCCAACTCCACCTAGAAGAACCTAAACTTCAAATCCTCCTACCGGAGTCCACCGTCGACGGATCGAGGCCCCGTTTGCCGGAACGGAACCGAGACGTCGAGGAGAACGACAAGGTGGGAGGAGCCCGAGGAGGGGCTCACCGACGGTGACGTGACGGCCCGGTGAAGCCGGAGTTCGCACGAAGGTGACGGTGGAGACGGCGTGGAGGCGGTGACGGTGACGGTGACGATGGTGGTGACGCGCCGGCGAGGGGGAACCGGCCGGATCCGGCGAGGAAGAGGCGTAGGGGAGGCCCGGTGGGGGAGGGGCTCGCCGGCGTGGTGAAGGGGCCGAGGGAGGCCGGCCAAGGTGGAGGCCGAGGCAGCCGGGGCCCCCTGCCGGCGGGGTGGAGGCCGAGGGGCGGGCGGCTCGCCGGCGGAAGGAGGAGGGGCCGCCGGCCGAGGTGGGGCTCGCCGGCCAGGGAGGAGGCTCGCCGCGGGAGGAGGATGAGGGGAGGGGGTCGCCGCGGGAGGGAGGGGGCCGTGAGGTGGGGCGGCTCGGTGGAGGAGGTGGCCGCCGGGGGGGAGGGGGGCTGCCGGCGGGAGGAGTGGCCGCCGACTGGGGAGGGAGAGGGGCGAGGTGGAGGCGATCTGGGAGGGAGAGGCGAGAGGGGCGTGGGGAGGAAGAGAGATCGTGGGGATGGGGGGGCTCTCGTGGGGGGATGGGGCTGGGACCGAGAGAGGGGGAGGAGATGGCGCTGTCGGCGCGTGGGGTGGGGTGGGGCCCCACCACGAGGGTGGGGTGGCTGGCGGCGGCGCACAGGGGGGGGGAGGGAGCTGGCATGGGAGGCTGCTCGCCAGGGGGGGCGCGCTAGGGTTTGGGGAGGCCGGCTGGGCCACTTGGCCCAGTTGGGCCGGCTCGGGGGGGCTTTCTTCCTTTTTTTTGTTTGTTTTGTTTTGTTTTAGTTTGTTTTCCCTGTTTCCTTTTTTTATTATTTCTTTCTTTCAGTTTTCTTTCTTTCTTTTATCATTATTATTTCTTTAATACTTTCCTTTTATATATATATCCTTTTAATACTTGTAATGAACCGATAAAGTGCTTCCCTTTGCTTTCAAAATTTTGGATCCGGACAGACGCGAATCCACGCTGGTCTGTGATGGGAATTCGATGACGTGGCATCATTAGCGGTTGATCACTGTAGCTTAATTACAATCACTACTGTAGCAAAAGTCGAGGATGTCACAATTCTCCCCTACTAACAAGAATTCTCGTCCCGAGAATTAAGAGGTAGAGGGAAAGAGTCCGGGGTATTCTTCACGAAGATGATCCTCGCGTTCCCAAGTGGCTTTATCTTCAGTGTGATTTGAACACTGCACCTTAAGGAACTTGGTGACCTTGCGACGAGTCTTACGTTCAGCTTGGTCGAGAATGCGGACCGGATGCTCTTTATAAGAGAGGTCTTGTTGTAGCTCAAGCATATCGTGATCCACTGCTCGACTAGGGTCCTTGAAGCAGCGACGGAGCTGAGAAACATGGAAGACATCGTGAACCTGAGAAAGGTTCGCCGGCAGTTCCAATTGATAAGCCACTCTTCCACGCCTTTCGAGAACAGTGAAAGGACCAATATAACGAGGAGCTAACTTGCCCTTGATTCCGAAACGGTGTGCACCTCTCATTGGTGTGACACGAAGATAAGCCTTTTCGCCAGGTTGATAGACCATATCTTGATGATGACGGTCATACTGACTCTTCTGACGAGACTGAGCAGCCTTCAGATTCTCATGAATAATGCGGACTTGATCTTCGGCATGTTGAATAATATCCGGACCGAAGAGTGATCGTTCCCCAGTTTCTGACCAATTCAGAGGAGTCCGACACCTTCGCCCATACAATACTTCGAAAGGGGCCATCTTCAGACTAGCTTGATAGCTATTGTTGTAAGAGAACTCAGCATACGGGAGAGATTCCTCCCATTTCTTACCGAAAGAAATGACACAAGCAAGAAGCATGTCCTCGAGAATTTGGTTGACTCGTTCAACTTGTCCCTGGGATTGAGGATGAAATGCAGTGCTGAAGGACAGATGAGTCCCCATAGCCTTCTGAAAACTTTCCCAGAATTTTGAAGTGAACAAACTGCCACGGTCCGAACTGATTACCAACGGAATACCGTGAAGTGAAACAACTCTTGACATATAAAGATCTGCCAGTTGACTAGCATTAATCGTTTCTTTGACGGCTAGGAAATGTGCAACTTTGGACAGTCGATCAATGACGACAAGGATAGCATCATTACCTTTCTAAGATCTGGGAAAACCAGTGACAAAGTCCATTTCAACATGGTCCCATTTCCATTCGGGAATAGAGATAGGTTGCAGAGTTCCAGCAGGCTTTTGGTGTTCTGCTTTGATACGCCGGCATATATCACATTCTGCCACATAGCGTGCAATGTCTTGTTTCATATTGGGCCACCAGAATCTTTGCCGGATGTCTTGGTACATCTTGGTACTACCCGGGTGAATAGACAACGGTGTGTCATGAGCTTCTTCCATCACCTTTCCAGTCATCCTGAGATTTTCCTTCTTATTTGGGACGAATAGGCGACCCTTGAAATACAAGGCGCCACCTTCATCAACAGTGAAAAAGGAGGGTTTACCCTTCGCAATATAACTCTTAATCCTGTCGACATCATCGTCAAAGTTTTGTATATTCTTTATGGAGCTCACAAGATCTGGTTCAACCACTAGGTTACTGAGGGAACCCTGATTAACAACACGAAGGTTCATCTTTTGATACTCTTCAGGAGGGGGAACAAGGTAACCCTGAGGAACAATGTGGAGGTTCAGCTTACGGAATTCCTTTTGCAGACGATCGTGAACCTGATGAACCTGGAGGTGGTTGCAGTATGACTTGCGACTTAAGGCATCAGCCATTACATTAGCCTTGCCAGGGGTATATGATATACTACAGTCAAAATCTGCTATACGCTCCATCCATCTTTGTTGACGCAGGTTCAGCTCCGGTTGAGTGAACAAGTACTTCAGACTTTGATGGTCGGTGTAGATTTCACAGCGATTACCGACAAGGTATTGTCGCCATTCCTTCAATGCATGAATGACTGCGGCAAGCTCGAGATCATGAACTGGGTAGTTCTCTTCATGAGCACGCAGTTGACGTGAAGCATAAGCGATCACCTTGCGATCCTGCATTAGGACACAACCTATTCCTTGACGAGAAGCATCACAGTATATGACGAAATCCCTTTTCGTATCTGGAGGAGCAAGTACTGGAGCGGACGTCAGTTTGTCCTTGAGCGCTTGGAAACTTTCCTGACATTTATCAGTCCATTCATACTTAACACCTTTGTGAAGCAGGTTGGTTAAGGGCTTCGCAATCTTGGAGAAGTTCTCGACGAATCGACGGCAATAGCTGGCGAGTCCGAGAAAACTTCTGACTTGCTTGACATTCTTCGAGGGAGTCCAGTCAAGAATAGCTTGAATTCGTTCGGGGTTGACCGCAATACCATCCTTGGAAATCACATGACCAAGGTAAGTCACTTCGTCTAGCCAGAACTCACATTTGGAATACTTCGCATAGAGTTTATGCTCCCGAAGCTTATCCAGTACAAGACGAAGATGTTCAGCATGCTCTTCTTTGTTCTTTGAAAACACCAGAATATCATCCAGATATACCACGACAAATTTGTCGAGGTAGTCCATGAATATATAATTCATCAATCGAGAGAAGGTTGCCGGTGCATTGGTTAAGCCGAAGGACATGACGGTGTACTCGTATGACCCATATCGAGTAACAAAGGCATGACCCATATCGAGTAACAAAGGCGGTCTTTGGAATATCCTCTTTGCGAACACGGATCTGGTGGTATCCCAATCTCAAGTCGAGCTTAGAGAAAACGGTGGAACCAGCAAGTTGATCATACAAATCATTTATCCGAGGGAGAGGATATTTGTTTTGAATAGTGGCCTGGTTGATAGGACGATAGTCTTGAACCAATCGATTTGTCCCATCCTTCTTCTTAACAAAGAGAGAAGGTGCTCCCCAAGCAGAGGAACTCGGACGGATGAAACCCAGACGGAGCGAGTTGTCAATTTCTTGCTTAAGTTCAAGGAGTTCATGTGGTGGCATTTTATAAGGACGCTTGGCAATAGGAGTGGTACCGGGTACCAAGTCAATGACAAACTCGACAGCTCGAGCAGGGGGAATTCCCGGAAGTTCTTCTGGAAAGACATCTTGGAACTCTCGGACCACTGGAATGTTTTCAATCCCTTCAAGAGGCGACGCATTTAATGCATTCAAAGCATACAGTCGTGCCTCAGCATTACGGACGATATGAGCATGGTAGCTTACTAGTTCATCTGAAGGGTGTAGGAGGTGGACGGTCTTGGTGGCACAAACGATCGATGCCGTATGAGCTTTCAACCAGTCCATCCCCAATATGAGATCAATGTTGGATGACTTTAGTAGGATGGGGTTGGCAAGGAATTCTAATCCTTCAATTTCAACTGGAACATGGGGGCAAACCACAGAGGTTCGGCATTCGCCCCAGGGGTGTTTACCACTATCGGGATGTTCATCTCTTCGCTCCTAATGTCATGCATGTATGCAAAATTTTCCGACATAAAGGAATGCGATGCTCCTGTATCAAACAATACAGAAGCAGGTACTGAGTTAACGAGAAGTGTACCCATCACGGTAGCAGGCTGGTCTTGAGCTTGACCCATATCAATGTTGTTGGCCTGACCACGAACATAAGCAGGCTTAGTGTTGAAGTTGCGGTTCTGGTTGTTGCCACGGCCAGCTGCGGGAAGTGCCAGCTGATTCGGATTCTGCCTGCAGTCTCTAGCACGGTGACCTGGACGGCCACACTTGAAGCACAACCCGTCCTCAGGACGGGAAGGAGGAACTCGAGGCGGTGGAGCTGGAAGCCTCGGCTGCCTAGGTGGTGGAGGAGGCAGGCGAGGTGCAGCATAGGACGGCCTCGGAGTAGGAGCAGGTGCATGGTACATGTTGTTGGGAATCCAGATCTTCCGCTTCTGTGCAGATGAGCCCGAAGATGAGCCCATGTCACGGTTGCGCTTGCTGCTATCTTTGTATTCCTACAGACCAGTCTCAACCTGAATAGCCTTGTTCACGAGGGTGGCGAAATCAGCATAGTCCTGAACGAGGAGTGTCAGCTTGATATCAGGGTGGAGGCCTTCACGGAACTTCTCCCGCCTGCGTGCATCAGTCGCAATGTCTTCTTCAGCATAGCGAGATAATTCCAGAAATTCCCGCTGATAAGCATCCACAGTCTTGTTGCCCTGGACCAAGTTGCGGAACTCACGCTTCTTCCGGTCCATGATTCCCTGGGGAATGTATCGAGCACGGAAAGCAGCCTTGAACTCTGCCCAAGTGATGATAGTCCCATCGGGCTGAGAGCGCCTGTGGCTGTCCCACCATTGAGCAGCGGGACCCTTCAGGAAGTAGGCGGCAAAGTTGACATAGCTCGCCAGGGGCACATTGGCAGACTCTAGCTCATAGGAAATGTCACGGAGCCAGTCATCAGCATCTAGAGGCTGAGTTGACCTGCGGTAGATCGCAGGGTTGAGACGGCAGAAGTCTTGCAGTGTCACGCCTTGTGGTTGGTTCATGTTCGGCCTTTGGAACTGATCCATGAGCCCTTGCATAAACTGACGGTTCAGCTCAAACTGTTGGATCATCCCCGCCATATACTCAGGAGGCGGGGGTGGTGCATCGTTGGCAGGGCCACGCGGACGGCCAACTGGTCTAACCATCCTGTTAAATATTTAGCAGGGGTATTTTAGCTTAAAGTAATTGAAAGGCATCGCACGCATTCATGAAGTAATCAAGCATAATGAAAGGGAAATGCGATAGATACTCCATAGTAGTTGAGTTCGACATACAGACCCATACATAAGTTCGATTACAGACTAACGATTAAAAACTCGAAATTTGGCGATAGCCCGGACGCATTTGACGATACCCTGGACTCACTAGGCGGCGCGCAGGCACGCGGTGGAAGAGTACCACAACGAGATGTAGCGATAAGGCTACATCAACGTCGGAGAGGACGATCGAATCCTGGTAGCTGGCGGTGATAGAAGGTAGGGACAGGACCCTGTGTCCCGTTGTGACTCTGGTGAGGGTACCGCATCCAGTCGAGCAGCTGAGGTCCAAGTGCAGGGGTTCTACCCCCAACATCAGTCCACTCGAGAGCTGATGGTAGCTCTGTCCTGCTCGGCTCGCGGATGCGCATAGGTGGAACCTTCGGACAGTGTGATGGCTGCAGCTCTGTCAACGCGTCGTAAAGACGAGCGCGCGTAGCATACAACTCCACAGTCAGAGCTCGGAAAGCACGATCCATTGCCTCAGTGTACTGCACCAGAATCCGCGCGTCGTAGCGACGCGTCACGTAGGGGGCGCAGACAGCGACGTAGGAACGGTCGTTGCGCTCCCGAACGTCAGAAGCGTAGGCAGTGAGATCAGACCCAGTCTCATCCCCAGTAGGAGCATGCGGGATGTATCTGAAAGGGCTCTCCTCCAGGTGAGGGTACGCTCCACGGAGTCGGGTGATGGCGATGTAGGCCGCATCGTGGACGGCCATCTCGACCGACACTCCAATACCACAAAACACGTGGCGCTCGAGGGTCTCGCCGCCCCTCTGGTTGAAGATGCGAACCTCAGCCTGGTACTGGCACTTGTTGTACTCGCGGAAATCCTCGAACACGGTGTACTCGGGGTACCAGCGATATCCCAGCCTGGTCAGGAGATCGACCAAAATGGCCGGGAACCCAGTCGTCTCGGTGGCCTGTGTCAGGCGCACGTGCTGTCTTGCGGGACGCATCTGAAAATAAGATTGACGAATGTCAATGACAGTGTGTGTAATACATATTCAGGAGAAAAAGAGTAGATAGTCCAGCGCTCCGGATTGATGTGATTCGAGAACCTAATGTTAGAGTTAGTAAAATCTTTGACCCGAAAGAGAAGAGAAAGTAGAGCCCAGAGTATAGAAAAGGAGTAAAAGATACTAATACCACCCAATTGAGATGTGGGCCCGTAAGCCACAACATCAGTGTTAGTAAAGTTTTTCAAACACTAGACTCAACTTCGGCCAAGGAGTTGGAAAGGGGGCTACCTACAGGCAGTTGGCTCTGATACCAACTTGTGACGCCCTCGGCTTAATCGTACGCTAATCATACACACAAATGCGTACGATCAAACCCAAGGACTCACGGGAAGATATCACAACACAACACTAGACACCAATAAAATAACATCAGCTTCATATTACAAGCCAGGGGCCTCGAGGGCTAGAATACGAAAGCTCGATAAGCACACGAGTCAGCGGAAGCAACAAATATCTGAGTACAGACATAAAACATGGGGTGCCTTAGAGAAGGCTAGCACAAAAGATACAACGATCGAACGAGGCGAGGCCTCCTGCCTGGGAACCTCCTAACTACTCCTGATCATCAGCGGCCTCCACGTAGTAGTAGGCACCGTCGGGGTAGCAGTCGTCGGCGGCGGGGACCTCCATCTCCTGGGCTTCATCATCTGGTCGCAGCAAGCGGATCAAGGGGACAAGGGGGGAGCAAAGCAGCGGTGAGTACTCATCCAAAGTACTCGCAAGTCTTACATCAGAACTATTCTAATTATGCATCAGTATCAAAGAAGGGGGGGTTATATGTGGACTGACTGCAGCAATGCGAGAATAGAGAGAGAAGGCCTAGTCCTATCGAAGACTAGCATCTTCAGGGTCTTGCAGCAATAGACGAGAGTAGAACAGGGGGTAACACATTAATAGTCATATTGTTGCAGCAATAATAAAGTGAGGTCACGCCTAAAGATCCTCCCTCGACTCCCTGCGAGGAAGCAATCCCGAAGCAAACTAATTCCAGTTAAGTAACAATTGTAGTTGTATAAGATCGGGGCACAACTCCAAGTCGTCCTGTAACCGTGGACACGGCTATCCGAATAGTTAATTTTCATCCCTGCAGGGGTGCACCACATGTCCCGTCACGCTCGATAACACTCTGGCCGGACATACTTTTCTGGGTCCTGCCCGGCCTCGGAATATCGACACGTCGCAGCCCCACCTAAGACTAATCAGAGAGGCCAGCCCGCCGGTCTAAATCCTAAGCACAAAGGGTTCATGGGCCCAGTTCCCCTTCACGCTCCTGCACGTGGCGTGGGCGGCCGACGTCAGTCCTAGCATCCCTTAATCACAAGCGCGATGCATCTCGGGACCACTCGGGCGCGCGCCGCTACACTGCTGGCATCTGAAAAGCTTCGGCTGATACCGCGACGCCGAGTACCCATAATTCTTCCCGCGTAGCCGGTTAGTGCGAAAAGGTCTCCGACCAACCCAGATCAAATACCCAAATCCATTAGCATTTTAATTAGGCCAGCAACACAGTCTCACGGGAATCCACCCGGCTTACAACTAATCACCAATGATCCCAGTAACATGGTCGAGTAACTGTGTGGTCGTAACATCGGGGGGAATCCGAGGTATCACCCTCGTTGGATCCCGAACGATGTACCCGTCAAGGTGGGCTTAGAGGAATCACCCTCGGGGGTCCCACACTCGCGGGGTGGCACGACAGAGACGTCATCGGGAATGGTGAAAGAGGAATCACCCTCGATAACCACGACCGACTAGCTATACTACAGAGATATCATCAGGAGTACTTAGCGAGGTGTCACCCTCGGTACCCGACAGTATCCCTGTAGCGTCGTACAACGAAGGGGGGTGAACATGATGTGTCGGGTCTGGCTCGTCGATCAGAGATCGAGATTTGAAAACAAGCGGGGCAACTGATCTACGGGGTTAGAGGGGATGACTGCTCCACCTATACTAAGCATATTAAAGGTACAGGACTGAAAGTAGCAGTTCATCAAAAACAGGCTATGCATCAGATATAGGAGCTAACTACAACAGTAGCAAAATACTAATGCAAGCAGTAGGAAGAAAGACATAGGCGATATAGGAATGATCAAGGGGAATTTGCTTGCCTTGCTGCTCTGCGGCAAAGGACTGATCGGCAGGGTCGTAGATGTACCCGGCAGCAGCGTCAGTCTCGGGGTCTACGGGTAAGAAGAGGGGGAAGAAACAATAAATAATAGCACCGATGCAACACAAAGCATGACATGGAAAGAAACAGGCTAGACATGAACTAACGCAGCAACACCCGTCATAGACGGGTCGGAAGAATATCTGACGATATTTTCCGGGTCTCGGGCTACTACTGGTTACACTGGAAACGATGGAAAAGTTCCATGTTTGCTATGCTAGGGACGCGTGACAGACGAACAGACCGTGTATCCGGGTTCGTCTCGCTTTGCTGATCAACTTTCATGTTGAAATTATTTTGATCTGACCTACGGATTATTTAATATTAATTTTCAAAGTTTTATTAATTATTTAGGAATTAAAAACAGATTTAAAATATTTAATAAAATTCCAATATGACATCATCGCGATGTCATGCTGACATCACATTTGACTGGTCAACTGACCTGCGGGTCCCGAACGTCATGGACACAAGTTTTTATTAAGATTAATTATTTATTAATCAGATTAATTTAGTGGGGGACCCGCGTGTCATACTCTAATTATTCTAATTAATTAATTTAACTAAATATATCTATTTACTTATTTATTTAATAAAAACATTATTTTTCTAATTTATATTAACTATCGCGTGGGGCCTCCCTGTCATAGACCCGGGTGCATTGGCCCCACCGGTAAGTGACCTAAGGTTATTTTCCTATTTTATTATTAGATACCTAACCGTGCAAATACCGTATTTCTTTAAATATCCAAATACACAAATACATACATCACATCTCATACATACATACATACATACGCATCTAATACACCACTTATGCTTTTTATTTTATTTTTATTCTTCTCAAAACTCTCATCTCTCTCTCTCTGTTAACAGAGACAGAGAACTCACTTTGCTCCAACTCCACCTAGAAGAACCTAAACTTCAAATCCTCCTACCGGAGTCCACCGTCGACGGATCGAGGCCCCGTTTGCCGGAACGGAACCGAGACGTCGAGGAGAACGACAAGGTGGGAGGAGCCCGAGGAGGGGCTCACCGACGGTGACGTGACGGCCCGGTGAAGCCGGAGTTCGCACGAAGGTGACGGTGGAGACGGCGTGGAGGCGGTGACGGTGACGGTGACGATGGTGGTGACGCGCCGGCGAGGGGGAACCGGCCGGATCCGGCGAGGAAGAGGCGTAGGGGAGGCCCGGTGGGGGAGGGGCTCGCCGGCGTGGTGAAGGGGCCGAGGGAGGCCGGCCGAGGTGGAGGCCGAGGCAGCCGGGGCCCCCTGCCGGCGGGGTGGAGGCCGAGGGGCGGGCGGCTCGCCGGCGGAAGGAGGAGGGGCCGCCGGCCGAGGTGGGGCTCGCCGGCCAGGGAGGAGGCTCGCCGCGGGAGGAGGATGAGGGGAGGGGGTCGCCGCGGGAGGGAGGGGGCCGTGAGGTGGGGCGGCTCGGTGGAGGAGGTGGCCGCCGGGGGGGGGGGGGGCTGCCGGCGGGAGGAGTGGCCGCCGACTGGGGAGGGAGAGGGGCGAGGTGGAGGCGATCTGGGAGGGAGAGGCGAGAGGGGCGTGGGGAGGAAGAGAGATCGTGGGGATGGGGGGGGCTCTCGTGGGGGGATGGGGCTGGGACCGAGAGAGGGGGAGGAGATGACGCTGTCGGCGCGTGGGGTGGGGTGGGGCCCCACCACGAGGGTGGGGTGGCTGGCGGCGGCGCACAGGGGGGGGGAGGGAGCTGGCATGGGAGGCTGCTCGCCAGGGGGCGCGCTAGGGTTTGGGGAGGCCGGCTGGGCCACTTGGCCCAGTTGGGCCGGCTCGGGGGGGCTTTCTTCCTTTTTTTTGTTTGTTTTGTTTTGTTTTAGTTTGTTTTCCCTGTTTCCTTTTTTTATTATTTCTTTCTTTCAGTTTTCTTTCTTTCTTTTATCATTATTATTTCTTTAATACTTTCCTTTTATATATATATCCTTTTAATACTTGTAATGAACCGATAAAGTGCTTCCCTTTGCTTTCAAAATTTTGGATCCGGACAGACGCGAATCCACGCTGGTCTGTGATGGGAATTCGATGACGTGGCATCATTAGCGGTTGATCACTGTAGCTTAATTACAATCACTACTGTAGCAAAAGTCGAGGATGTCACAGCCGCGGCCGAGCCCCCCGGCCACCAAGCCGCGGCCGGCGGATCCCCGGAGACGAGGGGGCATCATCCCCCACACGTCCTCGTCGATGTGGTGCGCCGCAGCACCGGAAGACGACGTCTGCGAGAAGAAATCGAAGGGGAGTTCGTCGTCGCCGTCCATGGTACGGACGCGGGAGCGCGGCGCGGCGGAGTGCTGCGGGCGCGGCGGGAGTGCGGCGGCGGCGGTGGAAAGGGAGTACGGACGTGGGAGCGGCGCGGCGGAGTGCTGCCGCGGCGGCGGAGTGCGGCGGCGGCGGTGGAAAGGGGAGCGGCGGAGTGGAAAGGGGAGCGGCTGCCCCCTGCCTGCGTGCGAATGGGATGGGGCGGCAGATGCGTCGCCCGCAACAGGATGGGCCCGTCAATTAATTAGAGGAGAGACTTTAGTCACTTTTAGTTGGGGGTGGGGTGACTAGGTACTAAACTAGTTTTAGTCACCCATTAGTCAGGGGTGTTTGAAGGTTTACAGACTAAAAATGACTACTACTAGTCTCTAGTCTCTAGTCACTAGTGATCCAAACACCCTCTTAGCTAGGTTTGCATCCATGTGGGGACGGTGAGCCAGTGTTGACCGGTCCGACATGGTATCCACATCCAGGTGTGTACGGTCCGTCTCATATCCAACTCAAATATGGACTAGGTTTGGTGGGTGCATGTCTTCAAGTTTCTTAAGCTAACTATGTGAGGCCTGGTTGGGTGGAAGTTTGCGGTCCGGGCTGTGACCGGGATGTCCGCCCGAACGTTTGGCGGTGATATGAGCACTCCTCTTGTACATGCTTTGAATGTTCATGGGCAGCCTCGCCCAACAGGCCGATGTCGACGATGGGCATATACCTCTCAGCTCGAAAGCCCCAAAATACCCAAGAAACAATATTTTAAGAATGTTATTTGAAAAACAGGTATGGTATAGCATCATTTAATCAAAAAATATTAATTATTTTGAAATAAAAATATAACCAATTTCATGCCCAAATGGGGTGGGATCATACGCGGACTCGGCATATTCAGGCCGGGCTCTGGCAAGCCCGGCCATTTTAATCTATTTATTTACTTTTCAGGGAGTAAGCCGTTTTAAGTACTTGGTCAGCAATCTCTAACCAGTGATAAGATCACAACACTAGGCCTACTATGTAATTTCATAGTCAACTGTATCGCTAGTCACATTACTCCATTCCAGCTATATTTATACGTGTTCATCACCAGTTCACCTTGTTTGAAAGTTATCTTTCTTTTTTGCAAGAAAGCTCCGTATTTATATTAAAAGACTTCGAGCATCCCGGAAAACATATCGCCGATGTTATCCAGGGCATCACAGGTGGCAGGGACGACCTGGAAAAAATTGCGCCATTTAAGGTAGTTATTGGTGTCCGGGTCTAGTTTGAAGGTGATGTAGGAGTGGATGTTCATGATATGGACAGCAATGGGGACCTGGAGTTAGGAGAGAGCAGCAGCAGCAGTGATGACTCTGAAGAAGAAGAAGAAAAAAAATACTTAGTTGAATTGCATCGGAAGGCTACACATCCTCTGACTCTGAAGAAGAAGAGAAATAGTACCACAGGCCTGCAAAAAGTAAACCAGCATATGGAATTGAGAAGCAATTTAACAGTACTTAATTAGTGGGCAATCTCCGTGACAACCATCGAAATATTCCTAGATAGTTTTCTAACGCTAAGGAATTATTGGTTTGAATTAGCTCGGTACTGCTAGTTGTACTAGTTGCATGTTGTCTTATATGTGACGTTGGCAAGAAATTACGCCTAGCAAAGGATAACATCTTAATTAGCATACTACTAAGGCCTAAAGGTATACACGAAGGTTTTGGTTACCGCTCAAAATATCGAGAAAAAAATTCAGAAGGTTTGGTTCACGAAGGTTTCTCATCAATATCACTGAGAAACTTGAGCCTCCGCCGTAATCGGCTCTTGAGCATGCAGTACTTGTTGCTAAGATGGATGGTGTGTGCGGCATTGTTGTTGAGGAAGTACCAGCAGAGGCGATTCCGTACCGACAAGGCAGTACCATCATAGGACATCACAAGGTCCAAAAGACTTCGTCGGTCGTGGTTTTGATCAAGAACATGATCATGATGTTGGCATGCTGCCACTCGGGATCATCGATTTCAAGTTCAGATGTCTCGTTAATGTGGTCGAGTGCACAGTAAGTGGCGAGGACAAACCAGACGAAATATGTCGCTTACGATAGTTGAGGACGTGTGGGTCGAGTTTTAAGGTGAAGTAGGAGTGGATGTCGGTACTATATAGGGATGGCAATGGGCCTGAAGTTGGTAAAAGGGGCGTTGGTACTATGGAAGGCAATCGGGCCTGACGTTGGCAGAAGCAATAGTGGCGACCTGCGCCATGTCATCGGCAGAGAAACCGGGAGAGGTCTTGGGGGTTTGCGTCGGGAGGGAGGTGGTGTTAGGATTGGACTGGGTGTTGCTCAATGATATTACTTAGCTGAACTTTGTATTATTTGCCCCAAGGTTTACAAGTGTCGATGTACACAATACATAGAGTAGGATCACAGAGAGAGGCCTAACTAACTTCGACATACATGAGGCGCACGCGTATGACGACGACTGAACAGATCTCATATCCTAATCTCCATAGGATCTGGTATAACATGTTTGTCTTCTTCATATGTTCCGGGTAACAAATGGCAGAGATTAACAATAACATTAGCCACGCAAATGTGTGGGTAGCTTTGCTATATATAATTCTTCTGATGTCAAAATGCACGCATTATTGCACAGGTCACTCGCGTACAATTTAGGACAAAAACTATTGGTGCACAAGGCATATACTATATCAAAGTCAACCATAGTTAATTAAGTGATACAAATCAGTACCAGCTGTTTTTTCTTCTTTTGCGAGGTAGAGCTGGGGTACTACTAGCTGTCTAGGATCGTCCTCGCGTTGGCTCCCTATAAATGGCATCTACATAGCTCATCTCCAACACATCTGTACTTGCTCTATTCTCCACTAGAACCACCCAATTCATCAATGGCTTCATCTCTCAAGGTGGCTGCCGTCGTAGCCGTTTGCATCGTGCTTGTCCTGAACATGGGCCAACCAGTGGCAGCCACAGAATGCGAAGATTGTCTAGGCGCTTGTGTTGCAATTTGCATCGCCTACGCTGAAACATCATGCAGCGGCATCTGCACCGTCACACCTCCTGCTTGCCAGGCATGCAAGGATGCCGCCTTAATTCAGTGCGGGGGCACATGCTATGGAGGTTGTACCCTTCCCTGCTAAAGCGGACGGCTATGCTCTGGTGCCGGCCGTACGCTAGTTGCATATCTGCGTTCCTTGGTGCCTTGTCCCGGTGCCATATACAAATAAGCGAACGAACGTTGTTATTGTTGTTGTTGTTGTTGTTGTTGTTGTTGTTGTTGTTGTTGTGTGCATATATGTAATTTGTTCCTTCGTTTTATTATTATATTTCCCTTCGTTTCATCAAATATATATACATGTGTGTAAGTTGTGTATGCTTTGTGCTTCTTTGTATATATGATGTCTCTAATGTGTGGTCCTTAACAGTACCGATACATCTTTATCTTGAGAATGTCGTTCCAAAGTACATAGTTTCATTGCACTCATGGCAGGGTTTCACCTTTCTCTCAGAGCCTCAAGGCTGTACTCGTGGCATCTAAAATTTGTCCTGATTTTTTGTGAATTTATTTATTTATGGATAATACGTGTTTCGTGTGCAGTGTGTGATCATTCGTGAATTATATCGACTAGTTTCATGCATGACTAGTCTTAGACCATTAAGGAATTCATGTCAAACGATGGATGCTTCTATTGATGTCAACTCGATTCACAAATGATACTTTACCATTTCAATTATATATAGAAGGTTATAAACTCTATGGCTCAGAATAAGAAAAAAAAACTAACATATGGAATTAATCATGGAAATTAGGAATTCTTAGTGAGCAATCTCCATGACAGCCATCTAAATATTGCAAGCTCATTCTCTAAAAGTTTCTCAATGCCAGCTGTGTGTAAATCATGGCATCCATGACGAATTGCATCGATCCAAGGATAACATCTTAGTTAGCATATTATCAATTAGGCCTTACAGATATATAGCACCTTGAAGCACTAAGAGCTGCCACAAAATCCATGGGTCATAGACCGTTTTTCCTTCTGCTATCTCCCTTCTCTATCTCATTTCGAAAAGCATTCCATGAATTCGCTTTGGCTTTGGGGCTGGTTAGTCTAAAAAGCTCCCAGAGCTATAGCCCTGTCCTATTTTCCTCCATACAAATTGGACCAATGTTTCCGCTTACTGAAGAATTTAGGAATAATTCTTCTGTATTTTCGTAATTATGGGAATAGGGCAATGTATATGTGAAGTACTTCCCCATTGCCATCAATTCAGTAACTATCTCTTACATGCGGTAAAAATTTCTTCTGTAACAACTAGTTCAAGACTACTCAAATTTTTTTTCAAGTTTTAGCTCCTTCTATTAATGTTAACTCCATTCACCAATCATGCACAATCGTGTCAAATAACAGAAGGTTTCACACTCTCTGGCTCAGAAGAAGAAGAAGAAGAAAATTATTATCATAGTGGGCCTCTAAAGTAAACCAATATATGGAATTAAGCATGCAATTTAGGAATTCCTAGTGAGCAATCTCCATGACAACCACCCAAATACTGGAGCTAGTTTTCTAATGCCGAGCCATAATTACATCAAACTACATCCACCTCTCCTAACCCTCACACCCCTCCACTAGTGGGGACAGGGCCTATAGCCCCGGCCCGTAAGGGGCTTTAGTCCCGGTTCACCAACCGGGACTAAAGGGGCGGGCCTAAAGGCCTAACGTTTTCGTCCCGGCCCTCTTACACGCCGGGACTAAAGGTGCTCCACGTGGGCGCCTCGTAACGCCCCAGGGGCAGGCCCTTTAGTCCCGGTTCGTTACACGGTCCGGGACTAAAGATTTTCAGATTTTGCTGGCTTTTGGGTTTTTTTTTGAATGAAATTATTTTTGGGTTTTAGGGTTTAGGTGTTCAGGAGATTAACGTGATGCCTCGTTTTGTGTTCGGGAATTAGTTTTCATATAATTTAAAATAGAAATAATTATGCATATATATATATAAGATTAACTTATCTTACAAGCGATCATATATATACAATTATATGGAGATCTGAATTATCGGGACTAGAGCCCGTCTATTCGATTACATGGACGAACATCAGTAATGACCCTTAGCACACTAAATCGTCATTTGTCTTCTATAGCTTCCGTCCTCAGAAATCCCGCAAGCTCCTCTGCAACAGCAATCGCGCGTTGCTCTGGTAGGACCTTCGTCCTCATGGCCGTGTGCTATATAAGAAAAGGAGATGAATATGAATATCAATCATGATAACAAAGAATGACGGGTAAAAATAGAGTTGTGAATGTTCATTGCTTACATCGAATCTGTGCTCCTTGAACTCAGAGGTAAACGTGCGAATGGTCTCGCAAATATAGTATCCGCATAGATGCGTTCCCCGTGGCTGCTGGTCGCACTTTACGAGAATGGAATATATATAATCAAAATAATAATCTAGCATCATAAATGTATTGAAAATTAATAGAAGTATATCATACTACTACTTACCTGAGCCGCTCTAAAGGTCAGCTTCTCAGGAAAGTTACCGGGAGTCACGTGCTTGAACCGATTCCAAACCCTGCCCGACAAGGATAATGATTTGCTAAGTTTTTCATTAATTGATATATCAGAAAATCATCGAAAGAGACCGATAGAGCGCAAGAATGATTAAAATTACCCTTGGAGCATGTCCTGCAGGCTTTGGAACTGTTCCAAGGGTCTCGATAATGGGTCGAAGGCATCAACTCTTCCCTTATGAATTTGAATGTCCAACAGAATCCAATGAAAGCTGCACATGTATGTATATATATATATATATATATGTATATATATATATATATATATATATATATATATATATATATATGTGTGTGTGTGTGTGTGTGTGTGTGTGTGAGAGAGTAACTTATCAATTACACTTATAAGTGAATGGACACAACAGAGTAAAGACCCTCACCTGAAGTTGTATGGAAACAGTATGTGGTCACATAAATTTTGATCTCTTAGAAACCTTAGAAGGTTTTCCTCCGTCTCCTTGGGATAATTAGTTAGCGTCGCATATATGTATTTTATCTGGATCAATAAACCCAATATTTATGATGCTCTTACTTTTACACTCCAGAATCTTCATTCTGCGTACTAGAGTACAAGTTATATATAGACAATGAATTGAAATAACTAAACAAGTTATATGTAGACAACGAATTGAAAAACTTACAGACAATAGCAACTCATAAGAGATTTGTCGAGGGCGTCGCCATTCTACATCTGGAAGAGTTCATCAAAGTCGATATGGATTTCTTCGGAGCGGTCGTAGTACTCCTGTGGGACACTCAGCACGATCATCGTTCTCCCATTCTTTGATTCACTTAAGTACCATTTATGCCAGTAACGCATATTTGTTGGGAGATCATCTTTGCTGACCAAAGGCTCTCCCATGACAAACTGTGGCTTAGGGGCTACCACAGCCTTGGGTATCCTGTCGTCTTGGGAAGCCAGCAAATTTTCAACCAAGATACCACATTCATCCGCCAACTCCTTTGATTTTCCAAAAGCTTGCCCCTGCACCGGAGGGGGAACATTCTCGGTTAACACCTTGAGGGGTGGGATCGACTGTTTGGCCTGTTGTCCAAGCTGAGGAACGTCTGATTTTTTCTTGCTTGTAATTGAACTTGATTTGCTCCCACTTGCACTTGCATGTGACCTGCTCTTTTTCACTTCCTTCTGCAATGTGCGTGTATAGTCATCAGGCTTATAGTGTAAGTCATACTGTGATGGAGTCGTTATGAAGTCTTTTGCCCATGCTATGTCCTTCGCGGTGTATTTCGGGCGGGGCTCGGGTTCCTTCCTTTTCATCTGCGTCTCATGTTGTTCCTTTGCTATCCTGGCGTTTTCCTCGGGGGTACGATCATAAGGTCTGATAGGAAGATTAGCATGAGATACCTTTGGGAGGGGCGACAGTTTGCGCTTTGGGGAGCTCCGTCCCTTAGAAATCATCGACGAAGCATTCTTGCTGGCACGCTTCCGCTTAGTATCATGTGCGGGCGGCGGCGGAGACGGACGACCCAAGTCTGGCGGCGGTGATCGAGATGGACTCGTGTTGTGCTGGCCGACGTCATGTGGAGGGCTTGAAGGTAATGGAGGTGTAGATGACCTGCGACGACTCGGAGGCGGTGTTGTCCTTGGGGCCGAGCCTGCAAGCTTGATGTAGTTCTTGTCCCATAGAATGACTCCACCCAGTACTTCTCCGAGTGTCCTCTCATCTTCGGGTCCAGCTATGTCGAGCTCCATATCATTAAACCCCGTCATGATTTCATCCACCCCGACTTTAGCAAAGCCAGCTGGAATCTCACGGCCATGCCAGCGTGCATCAGGGCCAGAAGGTAAAGCTTGTCCGACGGCCACCTTCATGGATATGTTCTTGAATTTCTGATGGAGTTCACATGATGTTGACTCCTTGATTCCATCCACGGGGTAGCCGGGACCGCCCTCTATCATTCTTCGTTCATCGTCGGGCGGGGCCTCAGATTCAGCCACGCTGCTTTTCCGCTTAGATGGGGCGCCGGTAATATCAACTACAGGATCTTCCTGGCGCGGTACTCTTCTAAGCTCATCAATCTGCTTCTGTTGCTCGTTAATCCTGGCAAGCAACTGGTTGAACTTGTTATTCTCCTCATCCTGCTGCCGCTTCTTCGCTCTCTCTCGGCTTCTGTAAGTGTCTTGGTCTCTGGCAAACCCAAGCCACCACGGGTAAGAAGGACCGAAGCCTCGCGTTCGTCGTCCATGTTCGTCATTGCCGAGGACCAGTGTGAGCAAATCTTTCTCTCTATCTGCAGTGAACTTTCTTCTTCCCTCCTTAATTTCTTTCACTATCCTTTTCCAATTCTCCCTGGGTATCCTAAGATTGTCTTTGCAGATGAGGTCCCCTGTTGTTTCGTCGTACGACCCATCATGCGCAAGGAACCAATTTCTTGCTCTCAATTCCCACTCATCACGGAGTGGTTCAGGTATGACGCCTTTATCTATCAGATCTTGCTCTTTCTTATCCCACTTTGGGATGGCAGTCTCATAGCCCCCTGGCCCCAGCTTGTGGTGATATATCTTCTTGTCGGCATTTATCTTGTTCTTTTCTGATAATGCCTGGGCATCTTCTGACTCCTTGTACTCTTGAAATGCCTTCCAGTGATTCGTCTGCTTGGCTAGATACCCCTCGAATACTGGCACTTTCTGTGTCTTCAGATAGTTTTTCCATAGCTTCTTCTTCCAGCTACGGAACAGTTCGGCCATCTTCTTCAGAGTCCACTGCTTGACTTTGGCCCTCAGTTTGTCTGCGGCGTCTTCATTCTCACATTCTGGCAGGTTGAAATGTGACATGAGATCATTCCAAAGATTATCTTTGTACCTTTCGGCGACATAGTCACTATCGGCTGCCCCTTTGCGCTTTTTCCACTCCCGAACGCTAATCGGGACGTGATCCCTAACGAGAACTCCGCATTGCTTCTTGAATGTGTCAGCAGCATTCTTAGAAAGCTTGGGTTCGCCCGTAGGAAATATCACCTCAAATGTGTAATGCGTCCGTGCATCCAACTTTCTAGTCGGGCCTCGTTTCGTAGTTTTGCTCGATGTGGAGGCCTAAGAGGGAGAAACATTCGTCAAATGAATGTATATGTATACAATATAGAGCTATCTCCAATATTTTTCACATATTACAAGTGATTGTCGAACTTCATATGTATACCTCGCCGGACTTCTCCTCTTCACCGGCTTCTCCATCAGTGGAGCTATCACCTTCTCCGTCATTGGACCTATCTTCTGCCCCATCGGCTTCATCTTCGTGTCGCTCGACCTCCATTCCAACGTCCTGGTTTAGATATAACGACGGAGATTCAGCTGGTTCGACGTCGGGGCCATCTTTGATTATATCTTCCAGAAGTTCTTCCTCTTCGAGGTTCCTGATATGTGGATCCATAGTTCTGCAAAAAACGGATTCTCTTAACCTTTGTACCAAAAACCAAAGTAGGAGTACTTTTCCAATTTGAGACTCCTAGATTTCTGCATAGTATTCAAAGTAGGAGTAATTTTCCAATTTGAGCATTCAATAAGCAAAACCAAATCGTAAAATAAAGTAGTATTCAAATTAGCATGCATTCAATTATAAGCTAATACATCATCACTTTTGTCCGTACATCGTCGAATATCATCATTAATACTCCTCGAATACTATCATACATATAGCATCACTAATACATCTAGAACCGTAGCGCCCGACGGGTATCGGCGCGGGCGGTGGACACCCAAAGAGAAGGAACCATCACAGGATCATAGCTCCAGTGAGATCCCCGAAGAACCTGCCAGGTATGCTCGAACCTGCCCTCCAACGCAACCATGTAGCGACAGACGTGCTCATCCTCCTCGCTGACACGGTGACGTACCACCCCCGCGGTGTCCGGAAGCCTCGGCACCCTCACTGGCCCACGCGACCGCCACCAAACAAGGATCGGGTCAACGACGGGCTGGCTCCTCACCAACCTACGCCCCCCGAAAGGTAGCACCTTCCAATACCAGCCGGCGGAGCCCAGTCCCGGACAGGGCCCCTCTGATCAAGCAGGTGTCCTCCTCCGAGTCGACGGCGAGGATGCGGGATAGGCATCGTAAAATGAACTAAAAAAATAAATTAGTTCTATTAATTTTCTTGCTAAAAATAAACTATTAACACTTAAGCATATACAATAGCAAAATTAAACTATTAACACTTATTTTCATTTTTCTTCTCCTCCTCTTCTTTTCTTTTCTTCTCCTCCTCTCCTTTTCTTGTTTTCTTGTACACTATACACTATATACACTATAGCAAAATTCCTCCTCTCCTTATACACTATATACACTATACACTTAAGCATATACACTATACAATATACACTTTTTCTTCTTTTCTTCTCCTCCTCTTCTTATTTTCATTTTTCCTAATCTTATTTTCTTATTTTTGTTCATATTTCTTCTTCTTGTAACCCTAACCTAATTCTAAATATTACTAACCCTAATAATCTTTTCTTTTTCTTCTTTTCTTCCCCTTTTTCTTCTTTTCTTCTCCTTTTTCCTCCTTTCTTCTCCTTTTTCTTCTTCTCTTCTCCTTTTTCTTCTTTTCTTCTATACTGGCCGGAGTGTTGTGGAGGAGGGGGCGGGGGGCTTACTGGCCGAGTGTTGGCGAGGAGGACGGCGCGGAGGACGGCGCGACGGCGAGGAGCACGGCGCGACGGCGAGGAGGACGGCGCGGCGGTGAGGAGGACGGCGAGGAGGACGGCGCGGCGGCGAGGAGGACGGCCGACGGCGAGCAGGACGGCGAGCAGCCTGACGGCGTCGGTTAGTTCGTCGCTGTATTGCGCCGGGCAGGAGAACGAGAGGAAGAAGAAGAGAAATGGACGAATTGGGTTGGAAATTTTCGAAGTCCCGCTTATATAGGTGGATCTATAGTCCCGGTGCGTGGCTCGAGCCGGGACTAAAGACCCCCTTTAGTCCCGGGTGGAGCTACGACCCGGGACTAAAGGCCTCTTTTCGGGCAGACGAAGAGGCGGGAAGTGGGGGGTCTTTGGTCCCGGTGCGTGGCTCCATCCGGGACTAAAGGGGGTCTTTAGTCCCGGGTCGTGGCTCCACCCGGGACTAAAGCCCCTCCTCGGCTGCACGATAAGTTTAGTCCCACCTCGCCCAGCGAGGGGGACTAACACTTGTTTATAAGCCCCATCGCAGCTTGTCCATCGAGCTCCTCTCTAAAGCAGGCTTACGGGCCTAAACTTACTGAAAATTGAAACTATATTCGAAATTATGGATAAAATTCAATCTGAATTCAAAGTGAATTCATGTCGAATTTTGTCCATGATTCCTCATATAGTTTCAATTTTTTTCTATTTTCAAAATTAATTATTTTGACTATCCAAACTATTATCTATTTTGTTATTTTCAATTAAAAACTATGTTTATTAAAAATTATTTTTGCATATTTGAGAATTTGACAAAACTATGATAATGAAAAGTGTTTCAAATTGAATAAATAATGCAAACTATTTTTTATTTTCATAATTAATAATTTTGACTATCCAAACTATTATCTATTTTGTTATTTTCAATTAAAAACTATGTTTATTAAAAATTCTTTTTGCATATCATCAGGTGTATCTTTTGACTTGAAACTGCCCTGGATGCATGTCATCTCTTTCTTTATGATGTTTCTGGTCCTCCCGTGCTTCCGGTGTATCTTTTGACTTCCCATACAAGCCCAGGAAGCCTAGAATATTCACGCAGAGATTCTTCGTCAGGTGCATCACGTCGATTGCCGAGCGGACCTCATGGACTTCCCAGTAGGGTAGCTCCCAAAATAAAGATTTCTTCTTCCACATGGGTACGCGCTTATCAGGGCCGTTAGGAACAGGTTGGCTGCCAGGACCCTTTCCAAAGATTACTTTTAAATCTTTGACCATATCAAATACTTCAACACCAGTACGGATGACAGGCTTCCCCCGGGATTCTGCCTTGCCATTGAAATGCTTGCCTTTTTTCTTTAAGGGATGCTTGGGCGGAAGAAAACGACGATTGTACGGATACACATTCTTCCTACAGTTGTCGAGATATATACTTTCTGTCTGATCCAAACAGTGCGTGCATGCATTGTATCCCTTGTTTGACTGTCCTGAAATGTTACTAAGAGCAGGCCAATCATTGATGGTTACGAAAAGCAACGCTCGAAGGTCAAATTCATCTTGTTTGTGCTCGTCCCACACACACGTGCACCTGGTTCGGCCCACAGCTGTAAAAGTTCATCAACTAATGGCCTTAGGTACACATCAATATCGTTGCCGGGTTGCTTTGGACCTTGTATAAGCACTGGCATCATAATGAACTTCCACTTCATGCACAACCAAGGAGGAAGGTTGTAGATACATAGAGTAACGGGCCAGGTGCTGTGACTGCAACTTTGCTCCCCAAAAGGATTCATGCCATCTGTACTCACACCTAACCATAAGTTCCTTGCGTCAGCTGCAAATCTCGGGAACTCTCTCTCAATTTTTCTCCACTGCCGACCATCAGCGGTGTGCCTCAACTTATCGTCTTTCATACGATCTTCCATGTGCCATCGCAACAACTTCACATGATCTTTATTTCTGAACAGACGTTTCAACCGTGGTATTATAGGAGCATACCACATCACCTTGGCAGGAACCCTCTTCCTGGGTGGCTCGCCCTCAATATCACCAGGGTCATCTTTTCTGATCTTATACCGCAATGCAGTGCATACCGGGCATTTATCCATATTCTCGTACTTCTCACCGCGGTAGAGGATGCAGTCATTAGGGCATGCATGTATCTTCTGCACGTCTAATCCTAGAGGGCAGACAAGCTTCTTTGCTTCGTACGTGCTGGCGGGCAATTCGTTCTTTCTTGGAAGCATCTTCTTCATCAGTACCAGCAACTTTTCGAAAGACGAGTCAGTCACACCGGTCTCTGCCTTCCACTTCAGCAATTCCAATGTGCTACCCAGCTTCTTCTGGCCATCTTCACAAGTTGGGTACAACAATTTGTTGTGGTCCTGTAACATCTGCTCGAACTGCAACCTCTCCTTTTCTGTGTCGCAACCTCGCCGTGCATCAGAAATGACCCGGCCAAGATCATCAGCGGGCTCATCTGGTTCCCGTTCTTCATCCTGATCTTCTTCTTCATTGTCTTCCATTGCGGTATCAGCATACTCAGGAAACATAGATCAGTAGTTGTCATCATCATTCTCTTCTTCTTCATCGTCGTCTTCCATCATAACCCCTCTTTCTCCGTGCTTGGTCCAAACATTATAGCCTCACATCAAGTGCATCAAAAAAAGTGGAGAGCAAGCACCCACCCACAATCCTCCATCCAAGAAAAATGCAACGAAGAGGGGAGAGGGGGCTGTGCTATATATAGGCAGAGGACTTTAGTCCCGGTTTGAGACACAAACCGGGACTAAAGGTGGCGCACATGCGGGCTGCCCACCGCATAGCCCTTTAGTCCCGGTTTGAGACACGAATCGGGACTAAAGGCTCCTTACGGGCCGGGACTAAAGCCTCGAGGGAGGATATGAGAATTGGGGCGACGTGGCCGGGACTAGCAGGTCGGGACTAAAGGGTCCAGGCCAAAGGCCCGTTTTCTACTAGTGGTAGTGCACGAGCTACTGCAGCGGCAAGTGCGCCCGCCACCTCTACGAATAAAATCAAGGACGGCAAATAGGTTCGGTGGGTATGTATCCACTCCATACCATCTACCTAGACCTATGTCCTATGGTATGGATGTGTAGTTGTCATATATGTTGCACCTTTCCTGCTGTCAAATAAAAAAATTGAACCTTTTCTTGACACCTTGGCATAAAGTATTACTTGACGGTAATTTCTTTTGGAACTACAACACGCATGCCATATGACATTTGTATGTTTTACCATATTTTGTTTTCCCGTTCATATGATATATTAGATTAAAGACCAGAACATAGACAGTGGTGGTGGTGGTGCTCCTACTACCATACTGCTACTACTGCCAATGTTGCCACTTACTACTAGCTCTACCATTACCATCACCACCTCCACCACTACCTAAATTTCAGTCAGAATGGATCATTCAACATCTACCACCACCACCACCGCTACTACCTAAATTACAGTGAAATGTTTGTACAATAAGAGTAGCACTTTACTTACCATGGTTGAAGCAAAAAATCATTTTTTATGAGGAGGCTTTCATGGCTAGCTTTATTAACTCAGATCCAACTTACATCATCTGCTAACAAGGGAATAATAAAGCTGAGATGTATCCAACCACAAAGTCGGTGGATTACTCCTCCCAAACCAAGCTAGCTCATGAGTGACCAGCTTTGGTTCCCTATTATAATGTTCAACAAGTATATCACCGAAATTCGAAAGTAGAGTTCGACATTAATTGAGTATTGGTGCTGCAATCATTGATTAACACTCATTTAAATTCAATGCCTCTACGATGGTCACATTATCAGTTTGGAGCATTATGTTGGCACACCCAAGGCTCTGAATGATTATTAGACCTTGATGCAATGCTTCTTTTTCGGCTCATGCCACACCGGCTACATGCTCTAGACGATCAGTTGGTGCAGCGACAAAACCTCCCAAGTGGTAATGTACCACAACTCCACATGAACCAGAATTTTCATCATCAGAAAAAGATGCATCCATGTTGAGGATTTGGAATCCAAATGGTGGCTTCTTCCATCCATTCAGGTGATCCTGTACCTCTGGCTTTCTTGCTGATCGAACAAAGTTCAGTCATAAGGCGTGTATTGTTGGGGAACGTTGCATGGGAAACAAAAAAAAATCCTACGCACACGAAGACCTATCATGGTGATGTTCATCTACGAGAGGAGATTAGATCTGCGTACCCTTGTAGATCGCTAAGTGGGAAGCGTTATGAAACGCGGTTGATGTAGTGGTACAGCTTCGTGATTCAAATCACCGTCGTCCCACGATCCGTTCCGATCTAGCGCCGAACGAACGGCACCTCCGCGTTCAGCACACGTACAGCTCGACGACGATCTCGGCCTTCTTGATCCAGCGAGCAAGACGGAGAAATAGATGAGTTCTCCGGCAGCGTGACGGCGCTCCGGTGGTGGTGATGATCTACTCCTGTAGGGCTCCGCCCGAGCTCTGCGGAAATCCGATCTAGAGGTAAAACTATGTGGAATAGGCTTGGTTGCATGTGGCAAAGTTATGTCTCAAAAAGCACTAAACCACCAATATATATAGGAGGAGGGGAGGGGCTAGCCTTGGGGCACAAGGGCCCCAAGGGTGCGCCGGCCGAAGGGGTGGAGGAGGACTCCTCCTCCAATTCGGTTTGGGAAGGAGGAGTCATCCTCTTCCTTCCCACCTCCCTCTTTCCTTTTTTTTTCTTTTCTTTGGTATTTTTACTTGTGGCGCCATAGCTCTTTTGGGTTGACTCCACTAGCCCACTAAAGACTTGGTGCACCATCCTAAGGCCATGGGCTCACTCCCGGGTGGGTGGGCCCCTCCCGGTAAACACCCGGAACCCATTCGTCACTCCCGGTACACTGTTGGAATTTCACGAAACTTTCCGGTGACCAAATGAAACCATCGTATATATCAATCTTCATTTCCGGACAATTATGGAAACCCTAATGACGTCCGTGATCTCATCCGGGACTCCGAACAACATTCGGTAACCACACATATAACTCAACTATACTAAAACATCATTGAACCTTAAGTGTGCAGACCCTGCGGGTTCGAGAACTATGCAGACATGACCCAAGACACCCCTCAGTCAATATCCAATAGCGGGACCTGGATGCCCATATTGGATGGTACATATTCCCCGAAGATCTTATCGGTTGAACCTCAGTGCCAAGGATTCATATAATCCCGTATGTCATTCCCTTTGTCCTTCGGTGTGTTACTTGCCCGAGATTCGATCGTTGGTATCCGCATACCTATTTCAATCTCGTTACCGGCAAGTCTCTTTACTCGTTCCGTCATACAAGATCTCGTGACTTACACTTAGTCACATTGCTTGCAAGGCTTGTGTGTGATGTTGTATTACCGAGTGGGCCCCGAGATACCTCTCCGTCACACGGAGTGATAAATCTCAGTCTTGATCCATACTAACTCAAGGACACCTTCGGAGATACCTGTAGAGCACCTTTATAGTCACGCAGTTACGTCGCGACGTTTGATACACACAAGGTATTCCTCCAGTGCCAGTGAGATATATGATCTCATGGTCATAGGAATAAATACTTGACACGCAGAAAACAATAGCAACAAAATGACACGATCAATATGCTACATTATAG
Organism: Hordeum vulgare subsp. vulgare; assembly: GCF_904849725.1. Classification (NCBI taxonomy): domain Eukaryota; kingdom Viridiplantae; phylum Streptophyta; class Magnoliopsida; order Poales; family Poaceae; genus Hordeum; species Hordeum vulgare. The sequence goes on along the minus strand of NC_058518.1, from coordinate 2,664,869 downwards.
TTTGGGTCTAGTCCATCACATGATTATCCTAATGATGTGATTCAGTTATCAAGTGACAACACTTGCACATAGTCAGAAAACCTTGACTATCCTTTATCAACTGGCTAGCCAACTAGAGGCTTGCTAGGGACATTGTTTTGTCTATGTATCCACACATGTATCTATGTTTTCATTAAATGCAATTATAGCATGGATAATAAACGATTATCTTGAAATAGAAAATATAATAATAACTATTTTATCATTGTCTCTAGGGCATATTACCAACATGTATTACCAATGCTCCGTCATCAATTGTATGCACCTATTCTCCCATTGCACCTTATCTTATTTGCGACCACAAGTACCAGCACGTAGTTGCAACTATCTCACTGTTGCAAAGGTGCTGGAATTTATTTTCACATAAGAGGAACTCAAGCACCTTTGCACCTGATCGGTCCACGACCAAAGCTTCGTCTATTATTTCATGCAAGCCCATATCTCTCCATATACTATTCGCTCGACCACATGTGAAAAACCTGTGTTTAATATCCTCGGGACTGCGTTGGCATAATGGGCATTGAGCAGTATTACCCACATGGCGATTGGCGAGTGTACAAAGGAAAGGAATTGTATTGTGCAAGCACCTCCACACAAATATCTTTATCTTCCTTGGTAGTTTCAGATTCCAAAAAAATTTCCATACTGGATGGTTAAGCAAACTAGTTAGTCCCTCGTCACTTTGCAGTTTACTTCCAAACCGAGCATCCCATTCGACATGATAGGCTGATTGTAACTAAAGGTGCCACTTTTTGTAAAACACCAGGCGATACTGCCCTCCTCTTCATGGTATGCAAGTGGGACCTATAGAATTCATTATGCATCGATCTGCCAAAAGTTATCACGCGCAATTGATTGCATCCACCGGAGGCGGGATCTATTATATCATTGACATATGTCAAAAACCCCTTACCTCGCACCATGGTTACTTTCTTGGAAGGACTCTTAGGAATGCAACAGTCTTCCTAAATGTTTATCTTTAAACCCTCTCCCACTCTTCAAATGCTCCCCTTCTTGAAAGTTTGAATCCATGCAAAACACTCTGCCACACAAATGAAGATCCTTTCTTCAAGGTGCAGTTTGATATGTTAACAGAGGGGTAATATCTAGCTCAAAGTACTCATGCACAGAGGGAATCAAAATGTTAGAGCAACACTAGCAGAGTCATCAAAACAACAGCCTCGAATAGAAAAGAACCTTACCCGATCATGGGTCGCTCGCAGCGGTAGCATGGGGAACAAAATACCAAGAACGGTCCGTGAGCGGAGGTGGGCCACTTGATGTTCTAGGAAACTCCAGCAATCTATGCGGGAGTAAACAGGGTGGAAATCACATAGTAAGGCCATGCATCTTCTTTGCTTCAAATAGTGTACTAGGTGACTAATTTGGTTTGCTATCTATGCAAGTATGCATCTAGTTTAGTGTTGTTGATAACGCATTGACCTGACGGCTTCTCGGCTAGCTAGCGGAATACTGGTTTATGATTGCTTCTGCAATTGAACTGTGCTGTAGTTGCTCTAGCCAATAATTGTTAGGGCCTGCGGTGTAGGATGACTGCTAGGTTCCACGATCTGCATATCTGTTTTGAAATGAGGTCATGTCAAATTTGGAGTATTGTAGGTTTGGAGAGGGGGGAATTTTTTGCCTCGCAAGGAAACACGCAAGAGAGTTTGTGATGGTACATCCCAACTAGTCTTGATTAGGGATCATCCTGAGTTTAAATCATGATATCAAAGGAGAAAATGCGATGATCCTGTGTGGGTGGCTCCGCAGAGGTTTCGATCTTCTCTACGGTGTCTCGAGTCGTGTAGTCCTTGCTATGCTAGTATGTGAGGTTTCCTTGCATCATTAATGCCAAAGAAACTCATATCAAGCTATTTATTCATGTTGTTGCAGAATTTTAAATAGAGGGTGGTTCATATTTTAAAGCTAGGGGTGACCCACACTACCCTAACTGATCTTAATCTTTAATTTCTTTTCTTTGAGGTGGTCACTAATTTCTATTAGGGGTCAACCATACAATGATTGTTAGCGTCATCCAACGTATACATGATAAGATGACATGCCAGCTCTCATACAAGTTGAGTAACTAAAGAAACTAAGCAGTTGACCAAAATGTTGCTTTCAGGCTGCCCCAAGTAAACATTAAGCAGGGAAACTTTTGGTCAGATGACTTGTTGAAATTGATGCTGGATATTTTATTTTGGTCGTAATGTTTCGATCTAATCATGAACTGAAGACACTATATGCACCTAACTCTTGTTTATAAGGTCGCCTAAAATAATGGCAACCAGTACATGAGCGGATAATCTACTTCAGAGCTGCATCACGAAGGGAAAAATATAAGGAAACAAAGATCATAGATTAGAGCATATGCCAACAGCTCAATTGGTTGAATTAAGACTCATTAACAAGCTTATGTTGTTTCTTAGTGAAACTAGATAGTACATTGAGGAGTTAATTAATTATACTTGAACGGGGAGGAGCTTACATGTATTTTGGCAGAAGCGACAAAATGTCTTCCTCGTAACTCCTTTCCTATCGCTTTTTTTAACCCGTCCCTTGATGCCCGATTCATTAAAAAGGTCGAATAGAATTGTTTGGTTGATTAACGGAAAATCGGGTGAAAACCATCACATCACGCCCATAAAAATAAGGCACATAGGGCGACCTGGCGACCCACACAAAAACGCACCCACACCGCCGAAGCGAAAAGCATCATCGAGGTTACAAGTCGGCGTCACCGTCATCACACCTACGCAAGGGTGACTCTAACTCCACCATCGACGGCACCGAAGAAGCCCTCACCGCAAACAAGCGTTGAGGCATGCGCTGGCCGATGCCAAACATTCAACCACACGCGCTGGCAACCAGGTAGATCCGACTCTGTCAACGAGCATTGCAGGAGAACAGCATTGGGCTTGCGCCAAGCCTGCGCCAGAGCCGACCACCCGTCTCCTGTCATCATCACCACAAGGGCCCCTCCTTAGCAGCTCTGATTTTGTGAAGACAAAGCAAGGCACAGTGATCCCTCGAACACATCGGAAGAGACCAACTACCAAAAACCATCAGCAAACCTGACTCTGCTCGAAGCTGCCATCGCTGCCACCTATGGAAAGCTACGTAGACAACAACATTACCGGACGGGCACCTGCTGACCGCAATGCCACGAGCGTCCAGTCCATGAAACGTGCAAACTGGATCCAAAGCTCTTCAAGGCAACACCAGAAAAAGGGACCTAGAGCTATTAATCTATTACCAGAACATCACCCTCCTTGTATGCATGCATCAATTTCAAGCTGGCAATGATGGTCTCTCTACTTACATGACCACCGCAAAAAATAATAACAATATTTTTATTTTTCACGTGAAAAGGAAAGTGCTCTGCATATAGATAAAAAAATGGAAAAAGATGTACGCGAGGCTAGGTATGCTTTTCGCACGCCGATCCAACCCCCCTCACAAGTCATATAAATGATAATCTAAACCTTCCACATATCATACCCACTGAACGTATACGCGTATGGGGAGTATACGCCCGACTAGGCCCGCCCATTTCCACCCAGCGCCCCCCACCCCTCCTCCTCGTGGGATCGGTGGAATTACTTCAAAATAATTAAACAGTAAAAAATAACACTAAAAAATTAATTGCTTCTAATCATAAAATGTTCGGAAATTGAGAAATTTTAGAATCCCAAATTTCAAAAGATGTTCGCAATTTTAGAATTTTATTGACTAATTTATCAAATGTTCAAACTTCTAAAAAATTACCGTCTTGCAAAATGAAAATTCAGAAAAGGTTCATGTTTTGTAAAATTTGTAAGAAAATTCCAAAAATGTTTGGAGAATTTCATAAACTGTTATTGTTGCACAAATATTGTTCATAATTTCCAAAAAAATGCCTTTTAAATTTTTCTTTTGGATTTCAAAAATATTTCATGTTTGAAAAATTGTCCCTCATTGTGAAAAATGTTCATTTGTGAATTTTGTTTCTATTTTCCCAAAATTGTTTTCACATAGGCAAAAAATGTGCACGTTTTATTTTTTTTTATGTTTGGAATTTGGCAATCATTTTGCAACATGTTTTTAAAAATTGAATCTGCCTCTAGCTCTTATAAATTCACGTAGCTAATTATCCACTTGGACTTGTTGGTTCCACTGGCTTTAAACTTCTTGTAACAAGCGTGAGGTTTTAGGGGGGTTGTACAGAAGCAGAACTGTTTCGGAAGGTTGTGTAGTTGCTCCATGCTAGATGTGTCAAGCTCTCTACGATTGTAATAATAGTTGTTCCGTTGGCAAACTTCTTCGGGCAGAAAATAGTGACCCAAGGAATACTAAAGTTGGTTTCAATGAAATTAATTATCTAAGGAGGTTGCAACGTCCAATGGATTTATATATCACTGACAAATGGTTCTACCTTTTTCGTAATATATTGCTGGTTTTCCTTCAGTTACATGTAAGAATGAATCTTTTGCTGGAATATCCAACACGTGTCAGTCAACTATTCCATGCGGGGTTATCACATCGTGGCATGTGAGAGAACATTTTGTGATAGCAAAGCTTAGGTGCTACTATAGGTCATCAATGTACATGTCGTCCATTCATTCTCTTGTGTTTAACCAATTATTGCACCAATTTCAGACATGCTATATATAGGTCATCAATGTAGCTCATCTCAAGTGTGCAATAAGCAATGATCCGTGGGATGGGAGTACGATTCTTGACATTCACACTGACTACACAAACCAAACTTTATTTTCTGATGCACATTGATGAGAAATGATCTCTGGCACAAAACAAAACATATATCATAACAATAATAAACACACAGACGTTGATTTTCAGATAATTAAATAGAATATCCCAGGCTAAAAATCCACAGATTGCTTGACAAGCTTGTATAGTTCCTTCCACAGCTATCCGTATATGGGTAGCTACAGTCCACGTAGGTTTTCAACCTATTACTGGATGGCCCCGCCAGATGTAGTATCCTGTGAAATAAAAAGTATAATCAACATCGCTAATGCAGTGTCAAAAAATGTCTTACGTTATAGGACGGACGGAGTAGTCATTAAGAAACTGATGAAAATTTACGTCCATATGTCCACATGGTATCATGATGTTTATCCTGATGACTAAAACCTAGCTTTGTCAGTGAACTGGCTTTGAAATTACGTGCTTATTTACATAATAACCAAATTAACTGGTTGGATGTATGTACTTACAGCAGGTTTGACATAGAATGCGTGGATATTAAGTTCTTTAATAGTTTGGAACGTAGGGGGGTTCGGGAGTGCGTTGTACTTGATGATCCCACGTGCCATAGCAAACTCTCCAGTCCCACCCATAATGGCCATCTGACCTTGGCCTGTTTGAAAATTGATCCCCATGGCTTCGAACGATGATCCATTGTACCTGATATAGTTTTGTAGGTTAATATCATGTAGTATCATATGAAACTGAATAATCTTGTGTTTATAAGACCTTTGTACGTAACTGAGCATGTCCAAAATATAAATGATAAACTAAAACATGTATTAGTCCAGAACATGGTTCTAAATTGCCGGCTATTATCAGCTATAGCTGCCGCTATTGCTGTTTATGCGGTGTCCAGCTATTTTGCTTTCCTTCAAAATCTTGCCGCTATAGCCCGCTATAGCCTTAAATTGCCCAGCTATAGCCCCAAATAGCTCATTGAAAATGCCAGGCGCTAAATTCAATAGCCGGCAATTTAAAACCTTGGTCCAGAAGTATGCAAGAATGACCTGGAGTTTTTCTCAAACACCATGCTGAAGTAGTTGAACCAGCCTGGACCGGCTACATCAGCCTGCACTTGCATGCCTTTGGTACGGGCAACAATGGTGGCAGTAGCAGGGTTTGGTCCATCAATTACAGCCCAGTCGGTGACGGAAGTTAGTCCAAAATCGGATGCTTTGCTGGAGGTAACAATTACTACCTGGTTGGTGCCCGGCCCGGAAGCGATTTGGTGCAAGTACAAGTGCAAGTTTACCTCGGACTCACACTGAAGAACACAGGAAAGGGATGCAGATGCCATGGATATAATAGAATGCAGGACCAAGATCATAGATAGTACAAGCAGGCTATGGCTGGCCATGGCTAGCTAGGGTTTTGGCTGGCAAAATAAGAAGATGGTAAGCTAGGAGGTGTGTACGTAAACTGACTGTTTCCTTTGTTTTGTGTTAGCTCTGTGAGAAACACGTGAGTCTAAGGTACTATTTGTAGTGCTCGAGGACTAGCTACCATATCCTCTTTTTTCTCCTTTTTCTTTGAGATTATCCATTCCATATCCATTTAGTTTCTTCTTTTAGCTGGCATTTCGATTTAGGATAGACATACAACTACACAAGTATGGCTGAACAATTCCTTGTACATGTATCAACCCTAAGAGATCACAAAGGTCAAGTGCCTTTTGAGGAAATATACTATACCTATTCTTTCCTCGTCATACAGTATGAATTACTTTGCCTACATGGTAACGTAGCATTGGAAAAGAATAAAATGACATTTCCCATTCTTATCTTTACATCTAATAAATAGAAGGTGATTGTTCTCTTGTTGCAAGTCCTGGACTCTATCCTTTTTTCAGAATTATATCTTCCGAAGAGCTGCAGCCTAGGTTTGCACCTAAACAAACGAGCAAACTTTCATTACTCCTACAATATAAAGTTCAAATCCAAGGATTCACGCTACCGTGTAAGCTAGATACATAGTTGATCAAATGACGTTTCATTATCTGATCAGGTCTACCTCTTAGGTTGGAGACGCAAACGACGTGCATGCCACATAGGAAACCATGGCCAAAAGCTTCTCACCAACCTCTTCTTTCCGCCCTGCTGGTTTTTCCGTAGCGGCCTTGACAGAACATGTCACGTAGGAATTTGTGGCCACACAACGCGATAGAGTTTTGTCGGCACCGACGATAACCCAAAATGGATAGTCCACATGATCCATCGGCAACAAGTGTCATCTTCGATGGTGTGACATGCATTTCTTTTCACCACTCGATAGTCGTGTACATTGGCATGTCCGGACGCATGGAGATGTACACATCATGGCTAATGACATGAGTGGTGTCGTTGTGTGCCAAAATCTGGCCGGCATAAGTTATTTATTCATGGTAAGTAGGGGTGGCAACACAAGGTGACTTCAGTTTGGTGGTTCTCTTCAAATACAGGATCTAGAATTCCAGAGTGGAAACTCAATTTCAGGCCTTCAATGATTGTACGTGGTAATTGCGATGTTTCTATAATATACTTATTAGGGCTAACCTCCGTACATGACAGCCACCAAAATATAATTCTTTGAACAATTTTATAATTGCTACTTGCATTGTGTCTAATAAGCAGCGACCTTAATAAGGAATTGCGTCAATCCAAGGATAACATCTTAATTAGCATATACTACTAAGATTCGAAGATAGATAATATCTTGAAAGTCAATTGTGCCCCTAGTCAGATGTGTCTATTGTATAAAATTCCATTGTATAAAATTCCCGACAGGCCGATGTCGACGATGGACATGTACCTCTCAACTCGATATTACTCCATTCCAGTTATATTTATTATGCGTGCTTGTCATCAGCTCACCTTGTTTGAAAGAAACCTAGTTATCTTTCTTTTCTGCAAGAAAGCTCCATATTTATATTAAAAGACTTCCAACATCCCGGAAAACATATCGTCGATGTGGTCGAGGGCATCACAGGTGGCAGGGACGACCAGGAAGAAATTGCGCCATTTAAGGTAGTTATTGGCGGCTGTGTCTAGTTTGAAGGTGATGTAGGAGTGGATGTTGGTATTATGGACGACAATGGGGGTTAGGGTTGGGGAAAATTATTGAGAGGGTACGAAGAGAGAGCAGAAGCAACAGCGATGACAGGCGCCATGGCACTGGCAAAGAAAGAGGAAGAGGTGTTGTTGGTTTGCATCTGAAGGTCACACACCCCTCTCGTTCCCAAGAAGAAGAAAAATATCATAGGCCCTCGAAGTAAACCAACATATGGAATTAAATGGAAATTTAATAACCCCTATAAAAGGAATTTAACAATACTTAGTGGGCAGCAATCTTGGTGACAAACATCGAAATTGCTAGCTAGTTTTCTAATATTCGGGACTTATTGCTTAAAATATGTTGTAATAGTTGCAAGTGGTCTAATATGTGATGTTGATAAGAAATTACGTCCAGCAAAGAGTAAGATCTTAATTAGCATATTACTAAGACCTAAAGGTAGTATATAACGGGTCTATAGCTCCTGTGCGACACATTTCATGTGAATTGGAAGGAGAAATAACTCGTGTGCGCCGTCTTACATGACAATAATAGCTCCAATACGACCAGGTGGTTAAAACACGGGTCCGGTCGTCAACGGGACTGCAGTTAAGGTAAAAACAGGGGGTCAAACTAATCAGTGCGTCTGGTGGTGGGTCTCACTTGGCATCGCATCGATTCCCCGCCTGACTGAACGCGTGCCGCACCCCGCTTCTCCCTGTTGCTGCTCTCTTCTTCGTTCTCGTCATCGTCGACGGCGGCGGTGGCAGAGCTTTCGTTCACGGTTGCGGCTGCGCATTTGGTGTGCATTCGACACCGCTCCCCTCCATTTTGAGTTAAATCTGACCAAGTGAGCCTCTGTTTGCCCCTGTCTTCCACGGGATCCAGATTGTGGAGGTGGTGGGACTGGGGAGCGGCGGCGGGGCGGCGTTGGGTTCAACGAGATGGAGCCACGAGAGACAACGTCGACCAGGTAATCACCCTTTCCAACCTAAAAGTTCTCCGCTTTCTGCGCAAAAAGAAATCATTAACTAAAATCAAAATTTGACCACTCATTTGAATGGGAGAGCATCCATATTTTGGAGAAGGGAGCACCTATAATTCAATTATGAATCACTCAATTTTCATAGCCTACTATTTATCATGTCCCCCGCCCTTATCCACTTCTTTCACCCACCCCAACTCCTGTTGTAGCCAACGGTGATTCCTTGCGTGCTTCACTAACCTGCCCTGCTCTCCTCAAGCCAACACCTCTGCCTGCCCGATTTTGGCATCCTCCTCAAAGGGCTCGCTGGTGCGGGAACTAGCACCCATCGCTTGTACACGGGTGCACGAGCCAGAGTGGTTGGGGTGGACCAAAGAGGACGATGGATGTGGACCAACATGGACCATGACGGTTCGGCTAATAAGAGCATGGTTAATAGTATAGCCAACTGTTGGCTATAAGCAGTCTTATAGCCCACCTTATAGTCAGCTTATACAATAGTTAGCTATAAAAAAAATACTACTTTTATGATATATGGTCCACGTTTCATTCTCACAAAGCATCTAGGAGCACGTGCTAGAGCTGGCTCTTCACGAAGAGCCCGCTTCCCTTCTCTCTCCTCTTCTCTCTCATCCAACTCAATAGAAATATATTATTTTAATCCTTGCAGCCTGCTGACTGGACCTTATTGTACTTGCTCTAAGTCGGCAACGTCAGCTATGGGGAACAAAACAAAGTTGCAGATACCATCCGTATCCATCCACGAGGAGCGGAGGATGAGGTCCTCGTCGTCCAAATCCAACCGCGGCAAGGCATTCTAGTCAATGGGATCTCTTTCCGATATCGATATAGGAGCCACCCATGGTTGCGCGGAAAGGGGAAGCGACGGGTAGGGGACCAGACGGAGTGGAGTGGACGGGGAGGAGAGAGGTCGAGAGTTAGCTAGGTTTGCATCCATGTGGGGACGGTGGGCCAGTGTTGACCGGTCCGACATGGTGTCCACATCCAGGTGTGTACGGTCCGTCTCATATCCAACTCAAATATGGACTAGGTTTGGTGGGTGCATGTCTTCAAGTTTTTTAGGCTAACTATGTGAGGCCTGGTTGGGTGGAAGTTTGCGGTCCGGGCTGTGACCGGGATGTCCGCCCGAACGTTTGGCGGTGATATGAGCACTCCTCTTGTACATGCTTTGAATGTTCATGGGCAGCCTCGCCCAACAGGCCGATGTCGACGATGGGCATGTACCTCTCAGCTCGAAAGCCCCAAAGTGCCCAAGAAACAATATTTTAAGAATATTATTTGAAAAACAGGTATGATATAGCATCATTTAATCAAAAAATATTAATTATTTTGAAATAAAAATATAACCAATTTCATGCCCAATTGGGGCGGGATCAGGCCAAACGTTCGGGCGGACATCCCGTGTGGGATCAGGCCTGAAATAAAAATATTCAGGCCGGGCTCTGGCAAGCCCGGCCATTTTAATCTATTTATTTACTTTTCAGGGAGTAAGCCGTTTTAAGTACTTGGTCAGCAATCTCTAACCGGTGATAAGATCACAAGACTAGGCCTACTATGTAATTTCATAGTCAACTGTGTCGCTAGTCACATTACTCCATTCCAGCTATATTTATGCGTGTTCATCACCAGTTCACCTTGTTTGAAAGTTATCTTTCTTATTTGCAAGAAAGCTCCATATTTATATTAAAAGACTTCGAGCATCCCGGAAAACATATCGCCGATGTTGTCCAGGGCATCACAGGTGGCAGGGACGAACTGGAAAAAATTGCGCCATTTAAGGTAGTTATTGGCGTCCGGGTCTAGTTTGAAGATGATGTAGGAGTGGATGTTCATGATATGGACAGCAATGGGGACCTGGAGTTAGGAGAGAGCAGCAGCAGCAGTGATGACTCTGAAGAAGAAGAAGAAGAAGAAAAATACTTAGTTGAATTGCATCGGAAGGCTACACATCCTCTGACTCTGAAGAAGAAGAGAAATAGTACCACAGGCCTGCAAAAAGTAAACCAGCATATGGAATTGAGAAGCAATGTAACAGTACTTAATTAGTGGGCAATCTCCGTGACAACCATCGAAATATTCCTAGATAGTTTTCTAACGCTAAGGAATTATTGGTTTGAATTAGCTCGGTACTGCTAGTTGTACTAGTTGCATGTTGTCTTATATGTGACGTTGGCAAGAAATTACGCCTAGCAAAGGATAACATCTTAATTAGCATACTACTAAGGCCTAAAGGTATACACGAAGGTTTTGGTTACCGCTCAAAATATCGAGAAAAAAATTCAGATGTTTTCAATTTTTTGAATTCAAACGTTCAATGTATAGTAAAGTGTGGCGGCACCTCACAGCACGTGCGTAGACAACCATGTTTACCGGCCCTCCTCGATAAAAATGCCCCATTACGTAACCAAAACCTTGCTATATACCACCTTAAAACACTAAGAGCTAGAGCCCTTGCCTATTTCTTGTTAGAAATTGGAGCAACGCTGTTGCCTACGGATTAATTTAGTACACCCTCTATACAAGGCCACAAAGTTAAATTACAGGTATCAAGAGAAATTTAATGACTGTTTTATAAGTCAACTTTTCTTTTCGTTAAACGAGATCATTAATACACTGTATGCATGCAAGGTTGAAATGAGAAGAAAGTAGCTATGTGTCATTATGACTATATATGCATGCAAGTATTAAATAAGTTACTAGAATGAGGAAATAACATTAATTTTTGCTGTATTTTTTTATTGATATGGCAGTGTATGTGTGGAGTGCACACAATCTTGTTTCAATTTTTTTTGCATGAACTAAGCTGGTTTAAGTACTTGGTCAGCAATCTCAAATCAATGATAAGATCATAAGACTGGGCCTACTATCTATTTTCAAATCCAATTGTGCCGCTAGTCAGATGTGTCATATACAATACAGTTTTATGTATCATGATCATCACCGGTTGACATTGTTTTAAAGCAGCCCAGTCCTAAGTATGAGTGTTAGTTCAAACATATCTGTCAATGTACACTCGTAGATGCACTTTAGCTCTGATTTTATGCTCATGAATTAATTCATTAATGAGTGGGTTTTTTCCTCATGTAACTGGCATGGGGTGTTACTGAATATAATTTCATCAAATATGCATACAATTGAATATTTCGCTTTGCCACATGATTTTTCTATTACATTTCTAAGCATGCTTTCTATCATGAAACAAAGTTTGGAGAACTTATTGTGGAAGTCCATAATATGGTTGTCCCACGGTTATACTAAGTGTTTAATCGTTCTTTTCATTGAGTAAGGATACCCACTCGGAGCAGATGCTTTACGGCTCATATCCCGGATTATACTGCAAGCACGAGCTGATGATAGAAAACTCCTGGTTAAACAAGGTGATATGTGGGAGCCCATCATATTGTCGATGCTATAGAGGAGAGGGTGATACCCCGATTAGTCATCGCCTCATCAATATCACTGAGAAACTTGAGCCTCCGCCGTAATCGGCTCTTGAGCATGCAGTACTTGTTGCTAAGATGGATGGTGTGTGCGGCATTGTTGTTGAGGAAGTACCAGCAGAGGCGATTCCGTACCGACAAGGCAGTACCATCATAGGACATCACAAGGTCCAAAAGACTTCGTCGGTCGTGGTTTTGATCAAGAACATGATCATGATGTTGGCATGCTGCCACTCGGGATCATCGATTTCAAGTTCAGATGTCTCGTTAATGTGGTCGAGTGCACAGTAAGTGGCGAGGACAAACCAGACGAAATATGTCGCTTACGATAGTTGAGGACGTGTGGGTCGAGTTTTAAGGTGAAGTAGGAGTGGATGTCGGTACTATATAGGGATGGCAATGGGCCTGAAGTTGGTAAAAGGGGCGTTGGTACTATGGAAGGCAATCGGGCCTGACGTTGGCAGAAGCAATAGTGGCGACCTGCGCCATGTCATCGGCAGAGAAACCGGGAGAGGTCTTGGGGGTTTGCGTCGGGAGGGAGGTGGTGTTAGGATTGGACTGGGTGTTGCTCAATGATATTACTTAGCTGAACTTTGTATTATTTGCCCCAAGGTTTACAAGTGTCGATGTACACAATACATAGAGTAGGATCACAGAGAGAGGCCTAACTAACTTCGACATACATGAGGCGCACGCGTATGACGACGACTGAAGAGATCTCATATCCTAATCTCCATAGGATCTGGTATAACATGTTTGTCTTCTTCATATGTTCCGGGTAACAAATGGCAGAGATTAACAATAACATTAGCCACGCAAATGTGTGGGTAGCTTTGCTATATATAATTCTTCTGATGTCAAAATGCACGCATTATTGCACAGGTCACTCGCGTACAATTTAGGACAAAACTATTGGTGCACAAGGCATATACTATATCAAAGTCAACCATAGTTAATTAAGTGATACAAATCAGTACCAGCTGTTTTTTCTTCTTTTGCGAGGTAGAGCTGGGGTACTACTAGCTGTCTAGGATCGTCCTCGCGTTGGCTCCCTATAAATGGCATCTACATAGCTCATCTCCAACACATCTGTACTTGCTCTATTCTCCACTAGAACCACCCAATTCATCAATGGCTTCATCTCTCAAGGTGGCTGCCGTCGTAGCCGTTTGCATCGTGCTTGTCCTGAACATGGGCCAACCAGTGGCAGCCACAGAATGCGAAGATTGTCTAGGCGCTTGTGTTGCAATTTGCATCGCCTACGCTGAAACATCATGCAGCGGCATCTGCACGGTCACACCTCCTGCTTGCCAGGCATGCAAGGATGCCGCCTTAATTCAGTGCGGGGGCACATGCTATGGAGGTTGTACCCTTCCGTGCTAAAGCGGACGGCTATGCTCTGGTGCCGGCCGTACGCTAGTTGCATATCTGCGTTCCTTGGTGCCTTGTCCCGGTGCCATATACAAATAAGCGAACGAACGTTGTTATTGTTGTTGTTGTTGTTGTTGTTGTTGTTGTTGTTGTTGTTGTGTGCATATATGTAATTTGTTCCTTCGTTTTATTATTATATTTCCCTTCGTTTCATCAAATATATATACATGTGTGTAAGTTGTGTATGCTTTGTGCTTCTTTGTATATATGATGTCTCTAATGTGTGGTCCTTAACAGTACCGATACATCTTTATCTTGAGAATGTCGTTCCAAAGTACATAGTTTCATTGCACTCATGGCAGGGTTTCACCTTTCTCTCAGAGCCTCAAGGCTGTACTCGTGGCATCTAAAATTTGTCCTGATTTTTTGTGAATTTATTTATTTATGGATAATACGTGTTTCGTGTGCAGTGTGTGATCATTCGTGAATTATATCGACTAGTTTCATGCATGACTAGTCTTAGACCATTAAGGAATTCATGTCAAACGATGGATGCTTCTATTGATGTCAACTCGATTCACAAATGATACTTTACCATTTCAATTATATATAGAAGGTTATAAACTCTATGGCTCAGAATAAGAAAAAAAAACTAACATATGGAATTAATCATGGAAATTAGGAATTCTTAGTGAGCAATCTCCATGACAGCCATCTAAATATTGCAAGCTCATTCTCTAAAAGTTTCTCAATGCCAGCTGTGTGTAAATCATGGCATCCATGACGAATTGCATCGATCCAAGGATAACATCTTAGTTAGCATATTATCAATTAGGCCTTACAGATATATAGCACCTTGAAGCACTAAGAGCTGCCACAAAATCCATGGGTCATAGACCGTTTTTCCTTCTGCTATCTCCCTTCTCTATCTCATTTCGAAAAGCATTCCATGAATTCGCTTTGGCTTTGGGGCTGGTTAGTCTAAAAAGCTCCCAGAGCTATAGCCCTGTCCTATTTTCCTCCATACAAATTGGACCAATGTTTCCGCTTACTGAAGAATTTAGGAATAATTCTTCTGTATTTTCGTAATTATGGGAATAGGGCAATGTATATGTGAAGTACTTCCCCATTGCCATCAATTCAGTAACTATCTCTTACATGCGGTAAAAATTTCTTCTGTAACAACTAGTTCAAGACTACTCAAAAAAAAATTCAAGTTTTAGCTCCTTCTATTAATGTTAACTCCATTCACCAATCATGCACAATCGTGTCAAATAACAGAAGGTTTCACACTCTCTGGCTCAGAAGAAGAAGAAGAAGAAAATTATTATCATAGTGGGCCTCTAAAGTAAACCAATATATGGAATTAAGCATGCAATTTAGGAATTCCTAGTGAGCAATCTCCATGACAACCACCCAAATACTGGAGCTAGTTTTCTAATGCCGAGCCATAATTACATCAAACTACATCCACCTCTCCTAACCCTCACACCCCTCCACTAGTGGGGACAGGGCCTATAGCCCCGGCCCGTAAGGGGCTTTAGTCCCGGTTCACCAACCGGGACTAAAGGGGCGGGCCTAAAGGCCTAACGTTTTCGTCCCGGCCCTCTTACACGCCGGGACTAAAGGTGCTCCACGTGGGCGCCTCGTAGCGCCCCAGGGGCAGGCCCTTTAGTCCCGGTTCGTTACACGGTCCGGGACTAAAGATTTTCAGATTTTGCTGGCTTTTGGGTTTTTTTTTGAATGAAATTATTTTTGGGTTTTAGGGTTTAGGTGTTCAGGAGATTAACGTGATGCCTCGTTTTGTGTTCGGGAATTAGTTTTCATATAATTTAAAATAGAAATAATTATGCATATATATATATATAAGATTAACTTATCTTACAAGCGATCATATATATACAATTATATGGAGATCTGAATTATCGGGACTAGAGCCCGTCTATTCGATTACATGGACGAACATCAGTAATGACCCTTAGCACACTAAATCGTCATTTGTCTTCTATAGCTTCCGTCCTCAGAAATCCCGCAAGCTCCTCTGCAACAGCAATATCGCGTTGCTCTGGTAGGACCTTCGTCCTCATGGCCGTGTGCTATATAAGAAAAGGAGATGAATATGAATATCAATCATGATAACAAAGAATGACGGGTAAAAATAGAGTTGTGAATGTTCATTGCTTACATCGAATCTGTGCTCCTTGAACTCAGAGGTAAACGTGCGAATGGTCTCGCAAATATAGTATCCGCATAGATGCGTTCCCCGTGGCTGCTGGTCGCACTTTACGAGAATGGAATATATATAATCAAAATAATAATCTAGCATCATAAATGTATTGAAAATTAATAGAAGTATATCATACTACTACTTACCTGAGCCGCTCTAAAGGTCAGCTTCTCAGGAAAGTTACCGGGAGTCACGTGCTTGAACCGATTCCAAACCCTGCCCGACAAGGATAATGATTTGCTAAGTTTTTCATTAATTGATATATCAGAAAATCATCGAAAGAGACCGATAGAGCGCAAGAATGATTAAAATTACCCTTGGAGCATGTCCTGCAGGCTTTGGAACTGTTCCAAGGGTCTCGATAATGGGTCGAAGGCATCAACTCTTCCCTTATCAATTTGAATGTCCAACAGAATCCAATGAAAGCTGCACATGTATGTATATATATATATATATGTATATATATATATATATATGTGTATATATATATATGTGTGTGTGTGTGTGTGTGTGTGTGAGTAACTTATCAATTACACTTATAAGTGAATGGACACAACAGAGTAAAGACCCTCACCTGAAGTTGTATGGAAACAGTATGTGGTCACAGAAATTTTGATCTCTTAGAAACCTTAGAAGGTTTTCCTCCGTCTCCTTGGGATAATTAGTTAGCGTCGCATATATGTATTTTATCTGGATCAATAAACCCAATATTTATGATGCTCTTACTTTTACACTCCAGAATCTTCATTCTGCGTACTAGAGTACAAGTTATATATAGACAATGAATTGAAATAACTAAACAAGTTATATGTAGACAACGAATTGAAAAACTTACAGACAATAGCATCTCATAAGAGATTTGTCGAGGGCGTCGCCATTCTACATCTGGAAGAGTTCATCAAAGTCGATATGGATTTCTTCGGAGCGGTCGTAGTACTCCTGTGGGACACTCAGCACGATCATCGTTCTCCCATTCTTTGATTCACTTAAGTACCATTTATGCCAGTAACGCATATTTGTTGGGAGATCATCTTTGCTGACCAAAGGCTCTCCCATGACAAACTGTGGCTTAGGGGCTACCACAGCCTTGGGTATCCTGTCGTCTTGGGAAGCCAGCAAATTTTCAACCAAGATACCACATTCATCCGCCAACTCCTTTGCTTTTCCAAAAGCTTGCCCCTGCACCGGAGGGGGAACATTCTCGGTTAACACCTTGAGGGGTGGGATCGACTGTTTGGCCTGTTGTCCAAGCTGAGGAACGTCTGATTTTTTCTTGCTTGTAGTTGAACTTGATTTGCTCCCACTTGCACTTGCATGTGACCTGCTCTTTTTCACTTCCTTCTGCAATGTGCGTGTATAGTCATCAGGCTTATAGTGTAAGTCATACTGTGATGGAGTCGTTATGAAGTCTTTTGCCCATGCTATGTCCTTCGCGGTGTATTTCGGGCGGGGCTCGGGTTCCTTCCTTTTCATCTGCGTCTCATGTTGTTCCTTTGCTATCCTGGCGTTTTCCTCGGGGGTACGATCATAAGGTCTGATAGGAAGATTAGCATGAGGTACCTTTGGGAGGGGCGACAGTTTGCGCTTTGGGGAGCTCCGTCCCTTAGAAATCATCGACGAAGCATTCTTGCTGGCACGCTTCCGCTTAGTATCATGTGCGGGCGGCGGCGGAGACGGACGACCCAAGTCTGGCGGCGGTGATCGAGATGGACTCGTGTTGTGCTGGCCGACGTCATGTGGAGGGCTTGAAGGTAATGGAGGTGTAGATGACCTGCGACGACTCGGAGGCGGTGTTGTCCTTGGGGCCGAGCCTGCAAGCTTGATGTAGTTCTTGTCCCATAGAATGACTCCACCCAGTACTTCTCCGAGTGTCCTCTCATCTTCGGGTCCAGCTATGTCGAGCTCCATATCATTAAACCCCGTCATGATTTCATCCACCCCGACTTTAGCAAAGCCAGCTGGAATCTCACGGCCATGCCAGCGTGCATCAGGGCCAGAAGGTAAAGCTTGTCCGACGGCCACCTTCATGGATATGTTCTTGAATTTCTGATGGAGTTCACATGATGTTGACTCCTTGATTCCATCCACGGGGTAGCCGGGACCGCCCTCTATCATTCTTCGTTCATCGTCGGGCGGGGCCTCAGATTCAGCCACGCTGCTTTTCCGCTTAGATGGGGCGCCGGTAATATCAACTACAGGATCTTCCTGGCGCGGTACTCTTCTAAGCTCATCAATCTGCTTCTGTTGCTCGTTAATCCTGGCAAGCAACTGGTTGAACTTGTTATTCTCCTCATCCTGCTGCCGCTTCTTCGCTCTCTCTCGGCTTCTGTAAGTGTCTTGGTCTCTGGCAAACCCAAGCCACCACGGGTAAGAAGGACCGAAGCCTCGCGTTCGTCGTCCATGTTCGTCATTGCCGAGGACCAGTGTGAGCAAATCTTTCTCTCTATCTGCAGTGAACTTTCTTCTTCCCTCCTTAATTTCTTTCACTATCCTTTTCCAATTCTCCCTGGGTATCCTAAGATTGTCTTTGCAGATGAGGTCCCCTGTTATTTCGTCGTACGACCCATCATGCGCAAGGAACCAATTTCTTGCTCTCAATTCCCACTCACCACGGAGTGGTTCAGGTATGACGCCTTTATCTATCAGATCTTGCTCTTTCTTATCCCACTTTGGGATGGCAGTCTCATAGCCCCCTGGCCCCAGCTTGTGGTGATATATCTTCTTGTCGGCATTTATCTTGTTCTTTTCTGATAATGCCTGGGCATCTTCTGACTCCTTGTACTCTTGAAATGCCTTCCAGTGATTCGTCTGCTTGGCTAGATACCCCTCGAATACTGGCACTTTCTGTGTCTTCAGATAGTTTTTCCATAGCTTCTTCTTCCAGCTACGGAACAGTTCGGCCATCTTCTTCAGAGTCCACTGCTTGACTTTGGCCCTCAGTTTGTCTGCGGCGTCTTCATTCTCACATTCTGGCAGGTTGAAATGTGACATGAGATCATTCCAAAGATTATCTTTGTACCTTTCGGCGACATAGTCACTATCGGCTGCCCCTTTGCGCTTTTTCCACTCCCGAACGCTAATCGGGACGTGATCCCTAACGAGAACTCCGCATTGCTTCTTGAATGTGTCAGCAGCATTCTTAGAAAGCTTGGGTTCGCCCGTAGGAAATATCACCTCAAATGTGTAATGCGTCCGTGCATCCACCTTTTCTAGTCGGGCCTCGTTTCGTAGTTTTGCTCGATGTGGAGGCCTAAGAGGGAGAAACATTCGTCAAATGAATGTATATGTATACAATATAGAGCTATCTCCAATATTTTTCACATATTACAAGTGATTGTCGAACTTCATATGTATACCTCGCCGGACTTCTCCTCTTCACCGGCTTCTCCATCAGTGGAGCTATCACCTTCTCCGTCATTGGACCTATCTTCTGCCCCATCGGCTTCATCTTCGTGTCGCTCGACCTCCATTCCAACGTCCTGGTTTAGATATAACGACGGAGATTCAGCTGGTTCGACGTCGGGGCCATCTTTGATTATATCTTCCAGAAGTTCTTCCTCTTCGAGGTTCCTGATATGTGGATCCATAGTTCTGCAAAAAACGGATTCTCTTAACCTTTGTACCAAAAACCAAAGTAGGAGTACTTTTCCAATTTGAGACTCCTAGATTTCTGCATAGTATTCAAAGTAGGAGTAATTTTCCAATTTGAGCATTCAATAAGCAAAACCAAATCGTAAAATAAAGTAGTATTCAAATTAGCATGCATTCAATTATAAGCTAATACATCATCACTTTTGTCCGTACATCGTCGAATATCATCATTAATACTCCTCGAATACTATCATACATATAGCATCACTAATGCATCTAGAACCGTAGCGCCCGACGGGTATCGGCGCGGGCGGTGGACACCCAAAGAGAAGGAACCATCACAGGATCATAGCTCCAGTGAGATCCCCGAAGAACCTGCCAGGTATGCTCGAACCTGCCCTCCAACGCAACCATGTAGCGACAGACGTGCTCATCCTCCTCGCTGACACGGTGACGTACCACCCCCGCGGTGTCCGGATGCCTCGGCACCCTCACTGGCCCACGCGACCGCCACCAAACAAGGATCGGGTCAACGACGGGCTGGCTCCTCACCAACCTACGCCCCCGAAAGGTAGCACCTTCCAATACCAGCCGGTGGAGCCCAGTCCCGGACAGGGCCCCTCTGATCAAGCAGGTGTCCTCCGCCGAGTCGACGGCGAGGATGCGGGATAGGCATCGTAAAATGAACTAAAAAAATAAATTAGTTCTATTAATTTTCTTGCTAAAAATAAACTATTAACACTTAAGCATATACAATAGCAAAATTAAACTATTAACACTTATTTTCATTTTTCTTCTCCTCCTCTTCTTTTCTTTTCTTCTCCTCCTCTCCTTTTCTTGTTTTCTTGTACACTATACACTATATACACTATAGCAAAATTCCTCCTCTCCTTATACACTATATACACTATACACTTAAGCATATACACTATACAATATACACTTTTTCTTCTTTTCTTCTCCTCCTCTTCTTATTTTCATTTTTCCTAATCTTATTTTCTTATTTTTGTTCATATTTGTTCTTCTTGTAACCCTAACCTAATTCTAAATATTACTAACCCTAATAATCTTTTCTTTTTCTTCTTTTCTTCCCCTTTTTCTTCTTTTCTTCTCCTTTTTCTTCCTTTCTTCTCCTTTTTCTTCTTCTCTTCTCCTTTTTCTTCTTTTCTTCTATACTGGCCGGAGTGTTGTGGAGGAGGGGGCGGGGGGCTTACTGACCGGAGTGTTGGCGAGGAGGACGGCGCGGAGGACGGCGCGACGGCGAGGAGCACGGCGCGACGGCGAGGAGGACGGCGCGGCGGCGAGGAGGATGGCGAGGAGGACGGCGCGGCGGCGAGGAGGACGGCCGACGGCGAGCAGGACGGCGAGCAGCCTGACGGCGTCGGTTAGTTCGTCGCTGTATTGCGCCGGGCAAGAGAACGAGAGGAAGAAGAAGAGAAATGGACGAATTGGGTTGGAAATTTTCGAAGTCCCGCTTATATAGGTGGATCTATAGTCCCGGTGCGTGGCTCGAGCCGGGACTAAAGACCCCCTTTAGTCCCGGGTGGAGCTACGACCCGGGACTAAAGGCCTCTTTTCGGGCAGACGAAGAGGCGGGAAGCGGGGGGGTCTTTGGTCCCGGTGCGTGGCTCCATCCGGGACTAAAGGGGGTCTTTAGTCCCGGGTCATGGCTCCACCCGGGACTAAAGCCCCTCCTCGGCTGCACGATAAGTTTAGTCCCACCTCGCCCAGCGAGGGGGACTAACACTTGTTTATAAGCCCCATCGCAGCTTGTCCATCGAGCTCCTCTCTAAAGCAGGCTTACGGGCCTAAACTTACTGAAAATTGAAACTATATTCGAAATTATGGATAAAATTCAATCTGAATTCAAAGTGAATTCATGTCGAATTTTGTCCATGATTCCTCATATAGTTTCAATTTTTTTCTATTTTCAAAATTAATTATTTTGACTATCCAAACTATTATCTATTTTGTTATTTTCAATTAAAAACTATGTTTATTAAAAATTATTTTTGCATATTTGAGAATTTGACAAAACTATGATAATGAAAAGTGTTTCAAATTGAATAAATAATGCAAACTATTTTTTATTTTCATAATTAATAATTTTGACTATCCAAACTATTATCTATTTTGTTATTTTCAATTAAAAACTATGTTTATTAAAAATTCTTTTTGCATATCATCAGGTGTATCTTTTGACTTGAAACTGCCCTGGATGCATGTCATCTCTTTCTTTATGACGTTCCTGGTCCTCCCGTGCTTCCGGTGTTTCTTTTGACTTCCCATACAAGCCCAGGAAGCCTAGAATATTCACGCAGAGATTCTTCGTCAGGTGCATCACGTCGATTGCCGAGCGGACCTAATGGACTTCCCAGTAGGGTAGCTCCCAAAATACAGATTTCTTCTTCCACATGGGTACGCGCTTATCAGGGCCGTTAGGAACAGGTTGGCTGCCAGGACCCTTTCCAAAGATTACTTTTAAATCTTTGACCATATCAAATACTTCAACACCAGTACGGATGACAGGCTTCCCCCGGGATTCTGCCTTGCCATTGAAATGCTTGCCTTTTTTCTTTAAGGGATGCTTGGGCGGAAGAAAACGACGATTGTACGGATACACATTCTTCCTACAGTTGTCGAGATATATACTTTCTGTCTGATCCAAACAGTGCGTGCATGCATTGTATCCCTTGTTTGACTGTCCTGAAATGTTACTAAGAGCAGGCCAATCATTGATGGTTACGAAAAGCAACGCTCGAAGGTCAAATTCATCTTGTTTGTGCTCGTCCCACACACACGTGCACCTGGTTCGGCCCACAGCTGTAAAAGTTCATCAACTAATGGCCTTAGGTACACATCAATATCGTTGCCGGGTTGCTTTGGACCTTGTATAAGCACTGGCATCATAATGAACTTCCACTTCATGCACAACCAAGGAGGAAGGTTGTAGATACATAGAGTAACGGGCCAGGTGTTGTGACTGCAACTCTACTCCCCAAAAGGATTCATGCCATCTGTACTCACACCTAACCATAAATTCCTTGCGTCAGCTGCAAATCTCGGGAACTCTCTCTCGATTTTTCTCCACTGCCGACCATCAGCGGTGTGCCTCAACTTATCGTCTTTCATACGATCTTCCATGTGCCATCGCAACAACTTCACATGATCTTTATTTCTGAACAGACGTTTCAACCGTGGTATTATAGGAGCATACCACATCACCTTGGCAGGAACCCTCTTCCTGGGTGGCTCGCCCTCAATATCACCAGGGTCATCTTTTCTGATCTTATACCGCAATGCAGTGCATACCGGGCATTTATCCATATTCTCGTACTTCTCACCGCGGTAGAGGATGCAGTCATTAGGGCATGCATGTATCTTCTGCACGTCTAATCCTAGAGGGCAGACAAGCTTCTTTGCTTCGTACGTGCTGGCGGGCAATTCGTTCTTTCTTGGAAGCATCTTCTTCATCAGTACCAGCAACTTTTCGAAAGACGAGTCAGTCACACCGGTCTCTGCCTTCCACTTCAGCAATTCCAATGTGCTACCCAGCTTCTTCTGGCCATCTTCACAAGTTGGGTACAACAATTTGTTGTGGTCCTGTAACATCTGCTCGAACTGCAACCTCTCCTTTTCTGTGTCGCAACCTCGCCGTGCATCAGAAATGACCCGGCCAAGATCATCAGCGGGCTCATCTGGTTCCCGTTCTTCATCCTGATCTTCTTCTTCATTGTCTTCCATTGCGGTATCAGCATACTCAGGAAACATAGATCAGTAGTTGTCATCATCATTCTCTTCTTCTTCATCGTCGTCTTCCATCATAACCCCTCTTTCTCCGTGCTTGGTCCAAACATTATAGCCTCACATCAAGTGCATCAAAAAAAGTGGAGAGCAAGCACCCACCCACAATCCTCCATCCAAGAAAAATGCAACGAAGAGGGGAGAGGGGGCTGTGCTATATATAGGCAGAGGACTTTAGTCCCGGTTTGAGACACAAACCGGGACTAAAGGTGGCGCACATGCGGGCTGCCCACCGCATAGCCCTTTAGTCCCGGTTTGAGACACGAATCGGGACTAAAGGCTCCTTACGGGCCGGGACTAAAGCCTCGAGGGAGGATATGAGAATTGGGGCGACGTGGCCGGGCCTTTAGTCCCGGCCCAGAGGCAGGTCGGGACTAAAGGGTCCAGGCCAAAGGCCCGTTTTCTACTAGTGGTAGTGCACGAGCTACTGCAGCGGCAAGTGCGCCCGCCACCTCTACGAATAAAATCAAGGACGGCAAATAGGTTCGGTGGGTATGTATCCACTCCATACCATCTACCTAGACCTATGTCCTATGGTATGGATGTGTAGTTGTCATATATGTTGCACCTTTCCTGCTGTCAAATAAAAAAATTGAACCTTTTCTTGACACCTTGGCATAAAGTATTACTTGACGGTAATTTCTTTTGGAACTACAACACGCATGCCATATGACATTTGTATGTTTTACCATATTTTGTTTTCCCGTTCATATGATATATTAGATTAAAGACCAGAACATAGACAGTGGTGGTGGTGGTGCTCCTACTACCATACTGCTACTACTGCCAATGTTGCCACTTACTACTAGCTCTACCATTACCATCACCACCTCCACCACTACCTAAATTTCAGTCAGAATGGATCATTCAACATCTACCACCACCACCACCGCTACTACCTAAATTACAGTGAAATGTTTGTACAATAAGAGTAGCACTTTACTTACCATGGTTGAAGCAAAAAATCATTTTTTATGAGGAGGCTTTCATGGCTAGCTTTATTAACTCAGATCCAACTTACATCATCTGCTAACAAGGGAATAATAAAGCTGAGATGTATCCAACCACAAAGTCGGTGGATTACTCCTCCCAAACCAAGCTAGCTCATGAGTGACCAGCTTTGGTTCCCTATTATAATGTTCAACAAGTATATCACCGAAATTCGAAAGTAGAGTTCGACATTAATTGAGTATTGGTGCTGCAATCATTGATTAACACTCATTTAAATTCAATGCCTCTACGATGGTCACATTATCAGTTTGGAGCATTATGTTGGCACACCCAAGGCTCTGAATGATTATTAGACCTTGATGCAATGCTTCTTTTTCGGCTCATGCCACACCGGCTACATGCTCTAGACGATCAGTTGGTGCAGCGACAAAACCTCCCAAGTGGTAATGTACCACAACTCCACATGAACCAGAATTTTCATCATCAGAAAAAGATGCATCCATGTTGAGGATTTGGAATCCAAATGGTGGCTTCTTCCATCCATTCAGGTGATCCTGTACCTCTGGCTTTCTTGCTGATCGAACAAAGTTCAGTCATAAGGCGTGTATTGTTGGGGAACGTTGCATGGGAAACAAAAAAAAATCCTACGCACACGAAGACCTATCATGGTGATGTTCATCTACGAGAGGAGATTAGATCTGCGTACCCTTGTAGATCGCTAAGTGGGAAGCGTTATGAAACGCGGTTGATGTAGTGGTACAGCTTCGTGATTCAAATCACCGTCGTCCCACGATCCGTTCCGATCTAGCGCCGAACGAACGGCACCTCCGCGTTCAGCACACGTACAGCTCGACGACGATCTCGGCCTTCTTGATCCAGCGAGCAAGACGGAGAAATAGATGAGTTCTCCGGCAGCGTGACGGCGCTCCGGTGGTGGTGATGATCTACTCCTGTAGGGCTCCGCCCGAGCTCTGCGGAAATCCGATCTAGAGGTAAAACTATGTGGAATAGGCTTGGTTGCATGTGGCAAAGTTATGTCTCAAAAAGCACTAAACCACCAATATATATAGGAGGAGGGGAGGGGCTAGCCTTGGGGCACAAGGGCCCCAAGGGTGCGCCGGCCGAAGGGGTGGAGGAGGACTCCTCCTCCAATTCGGTTTGGGAAGGAGGAGTCATCCTCTTCCTTCCCACCTCCCTCTTTCCTTTTTTTTCTTTTCTTTGGTATTTTTACTTGTGGCGCCATAGCTCTTTTGGGTTGACTCCACTAGCCCACTAAAGACTTGGTGCACCATCCTAAGGCCATGGGCTCACTCCCGGGTGGGTGGGCCCCTCCCGGTAAACACCCGGAACCCATTCGTCACTCCCGGTACACTGTTGGAATTTCACGAAACTTTCCGGTGACCAAATGAAACCATCGTATATATCAATCTTCATTTCCGGACAATTATGGAAACCCTAATGACGTCCGTGATCTCATCCGGGACTCCGAACAACATTCGGTAACCACACATATAACTCAACTATACTAAAACATCATTGAACCTTAAGTGTGCAGACCCTGCGGGTTCGAGAACTATGCAGACATGACCCAAGACACCCCTCAGTCAATATCCAATAGCGGGACCTGGATGCCCATATTGGATGGTACATATTCCCCGAAGATCTTATCGGTTGAA
This sequence comes from Hordeum vulgare subsp. vulgare, assembly GCF_904849725.1. NCBI lineage: Eukaryota > Viridiplantae > Streptophyta > Magnoliopsida > Poales > Poaceae > Hordeum > Hordeum vulgare. The sequence continues at coordinate 2,638,979 of NC_058518.1, read as the reverse complement.
CCTCAGTGCCAAGGATTCATATAATCCCGTATGTCATTCCCTTTGTCCTTCGGTGTGTTACTTGCCCGAGATTCGATCGTTGGTATCCGCATACCTATTTCAATCTCGTTACCGGCAAGTCTCTTTACTCGTTCCGTCATACAAGATCTCGTGACTTACACTTAGTCACATTGCTTGCAAGGCTTGTGTGTGATGTTGTATTACCGAGTGGGCCCCGAGATACCTCTCCGTCACACGGAGTGATAAATCTCAGTCTTGATCCATACTAACTCAAGGACACCTTCGGAGATACCTGTAGAGCACCTTTATAGTCACGCAGTTACGTCGCGACGTTTGATACACACAAGGTATTCCTCCAGTGCCAGTGAGATATATGATCTCATGGTCATAGGAATAAATACTTGACACGCAGAAAACAATAGCAACAAAATGACACGATCAATATGCTACATTATAGTTTGGGTCTAGTCCATCACATGATTATCCTAATGATGTGATTCAGTTATCAAGTGACAACACTTGCACATAGTCAGAAAACCTTGACTATCCTTTATCAACTGGCTAGCCAACTAGAGGCTTGCTAGGGACATTGTTTTGTCTATGTATCCACACATGTATCTATGTTTTCATTAAATGCAATTATAGCATGGATAATAAACGATTATCTTGAAATAGAAAATATAATAATAACTATTTTATCATTGTCTCTAGGGCATATTACCAACATGTATTACCAATGCTCCGTCATCAATTGTATGCACCTATTCTCCCATTGCACCTTATCTTATTTGCGACCACAAGTACCAGCACGTAGTTGCAACTATCTCACTGTTGCAAAGGTGCTGGAATTTATTTTCACATAAGAGGAACTCAAGCACCTTTGCACCTGATCGGTCCACGACCAAAGCTTCGTCTATTATTTCATGCAAGCCCATATCTCTCCATATACTATTCGCTCGACCACATGTGAAAAACCTGTGTTTAATATCCTCGGGACTGCGTTGGCATAATGGGCATTGAGCAGTATTACCCACATGGCGATTGGCGAGTGTACAAAGGAAAGGAATTGTATTGTGCAAGCACCTCCACACAAATATCTTTATCTTCCTTGGTAGTTTCAGATTCCAAAAAAATTTCCATACTGGATGGTTAAGCAAACTAGTTAGTCCCTCGTCACTTTGCAGTTTACTTCCAAACCGAGCATCCCATTCGACATGATAGGCTGATTGTAACTAAAGGTGCCACTTTTTGTAAAACACCAGGCGATACTGCCCTCCTCTTCATGGTATGCAAGTGGGACCTATAGAATTCATTATGCATCGATCTGCCAAAAGTTATCACGCGCAATTGATTGCATCCACCGGAGGCGGGATCTATTATATCATTGACATATGTCAAAAACCCCTTACCTCGCACCATGGTTACTTTCTTGGAAGGACTCTTAGGAATGCAACAGTCTTCCTAAATGTTTATCTTTAAACCCTCTCCCACTCTTCAAATGCTCCCCTTCTTGAAAGTTTGAATCCATGCAAAACACTCTGCCACACAAATGAAGATCCTTTCTTCAAGGTGCAGTTTGATATGTTAACAGAGGGGTAATATCTAGCTCAAAGTACTCATGCACAGAGGGAATCAAAATGTTAGAGCAACACTAGCAGAGTCATCAAAACAACAGCCTCGAATAGAAAAGAACCTTACCCGATCATGGGTCGCTCGCAGCGGTAGCATGGGGAACAAAATACCAAGAACGGTCCGTGAGCGGAGGTGGGCCACTTGATGTTCTAGGAAACTCCAGCAATCTATGCGGGAGTAAACAGGGTGGAAATCACATAGTAAGGCCATGCATCTTCTTTGCTTCAAATAGTGTACTAGGTGACTAATTTGGTTTGCTATCTATGCAAGTATGCATCTAGTTTAGTGTTGTTGATAACGCATTGACCTGACGGCTTCTCGGCTAGCTAGCGGAATACTGGTTTATGATTGCTTCTGCAATTGAACTGTGCTGTAGTTGCTCTAGCCAATAATTGTTAGGGCCTGCGGTGTAGGATGACTGCTAGGTTCCACGATCTGCATATCTGTTTTGAAATGAGGTCATGTCAAATTTGGAGTATTGTAGGTTTGGAGAGGGGGGAATTTTTTGCCTCGCAAGGAAACACGCAAGAGAGTTTGTGATGGTACATCCCAACTAGTCTTGATTAGGGATCATCCTGAGTTTAAATCATGATATCAAAGGAGAAAATGCGATGATCCTGTGTGGGTGGCTCCGCAGAGGTTTCGATCTTCTCTACGGTGTCTCGAGTCGTGTAGTCCTTGCTATGCTAGTATGTGAGGTTTCCTTGCATCATTAATGCCAAAGAAACTCATATCAAGCTATTTATTCATGTTGTTGCAGAATTTTAAATAGAGGGTGGTTCATATTTTAAAGCTAGGGGTGACCCACACTACCCTAACTGATCTTAATCTTTAATTTCTTTTCTTTGAGGTGGTCACTAATTTCTATTAGGGGTCAACCATACAATGATTGTTAGCGTCATCCAACGTATACATGATAAGATGACATGCCAGCTCTCATACAAGTTGAGTAACTAAAGAAACTAAGCAGTTGACCAAAATGTTGCTTTCAGGCTGCCCCAAGTAAACATTAAGCAGGGAAACTTTTGGTCAGATGACTTGTTGAAATTGATGCTGGATATTTTATTTTGGTCGTAATGTTTCGATCTAATCATGAACTGAAGACACTATATGCACCTAACTCTTGTTTATAAGGTCGCCTAAAATAATGGCAACCAGTACATGAGCGGATAATCTACTTCAGAGCTGCATCACGAAGGGAAAAATATAAGGAAACAAAGATCATAGATTAGAGCATATGCCAACAGCTCAATTGGTTGAATTAAGACTCATTAACAAGCTTATGTTGTTTCTTAGTGAAACTAGATAGTACATTGAGGAGTTAATTAATTATACTTGAACGGGGAGGAGCTTACATGTATTTTGGCAGAAGCGACAAAATGTCTTCCTCGTAACTCCTTTCCTATCGCTTTTTTTAACCCGTCCCTTGATGCCCGATTCATTAAAAAGGTCGAATAGAATTGTTTGGTTGATTAACGGAAAATCGGGTGAAAACCATCACATCACGCCCATAAAAATAAGGCACATAGGGCGACCTGGCGACCCACACAAAAACGCACCCACACCGCCGAAGCGAAAAGCATCATCGAGGTTACAAGTCGGCGTCACCGTCATCACACCTACGCAAGGGTGACTCTAACTCCACCATCGACGGCACCGAAGAAGCCCTCACCGCAAACAAGCGTTGAGGCATGCGCTGGCCGATGCCAAACATTCAACCACACGCGCTGGCAACCAGGTAGATCCGACTCTGTCAACGAGCATTGCAGGAGAACAGCATTGGGCTTGCGCCAAGCCTGCGCCAGAGCCGACCACCCGTCTCCTGTCATCATCACCACAAGGGCCCCTCCTTAGCAGCTCTGATTTTGTGAAGACAAAGCAAGGCACAGTGATCCCTCGAACACATCGGAAGAGACCAACTACCAAAAACCATCAGCAAACCTGACTCTGCTCGAAGCTGCCATCGCTGCCACCTATGGAAAGCTACGTAGACAACAACATTACCGGACGGGCACCTGCTGACCGCAATGCCACGAGCGTCCAGTCCATGAAACGTGCAAACTGGATCCAAAGCTCTTCAAGGCAACACCAGAAAAAGGGACCTAGAGCTATTAATCTATTACCAGAACATCACCCTCCTTGTATGCATGCATCAATTTCAAGCTGGCAATGATGGTCTCTCTACTTACATGACCGCAAAAAATAATAACAATATTTTTATTTTTCACGTGAAAAGGAAAGTGCTCTGCATATAGATAAAAAAATGGAAAAAGATGTACGCGAGGCTAGGTATGCTTTTCGCACGCCGATACAACCCCCCTCACAAGTCATATAAATGATAATCTAAACCTTCCACATATCATACCCACTGAACGTATACGCGTATGGGGAGTATACGCCCGACTAGGCCCGCCCATTTCCACCCAGCGCCCCCCACCCCTCCTCCTCGTGGGATCGGTGGAATTACTTCAAAATAATTAAACAGTAAAAAATAACACTAAAAAATTAATTGCTTCTAATCATAAAATGTTCGGAAATTGAGAAATTTTAGAATCCCAAATTTCAAAAGATGTTCGCAATTTTAGAATTTTATTGACTAATTTATCAAATGTTCAAACTTCTAAAAAATTACCGTCTTGCAAAATGAAAATTCAGAAAAGGTTCATGTTTTGTAAAATTTGTAAGAAAATTCCAAAAATGTTTGGAGAATTTCATAAACTGTTATTGTTGCACAAATATTGTTCATAATTTCCAAAAAAATGCCTTTTAAATTTTTCTTTTGGATTTCAAAAATATTTCATGTTTGAAAAATTGTCCCTCATTGTGAAAAATGTTCATTTGTGAATTTTGTTTCTATTTTCCCAAAATTGTTTTCACATAGGCAAAAAATGTGCACGTTTTATTTTTTTTTATGTTTGGAATTTGGCAATCATTTTGCAACATGTTTTTAAAAATTGAATCTGCCTCTAGCTCTTATAAATTCACGTAGCTAATTATCCACTTGGACTTGTTGGTTCCACTGGCTTTAAACTTCTTGTAACAAGCGTGAGGTTTTAGGGGGGTTGTACAGAAGCAGAACTGTTTCGGAAGGTTGTGTAGTTGCTCCATGCTAGATGTGTCAAGCTCTCTACGATTGTAATAATAGTTGTTCCGTTGGCAAACTTCTTCGGGCAGAAAATAGTGACCCAAGGAATACTAAAGTTGGTTTCAATGAAATTAATTATCTAAGGAGGTTGCAACGTCCAATGGATTTATATATCACTGACAAATGGTTCTACCTTTTTCGTAATATATTGCTGGTTTTCCTTCAGTTACATGTAAGAATGAATCTTTTGCTGGAATATCCAACACGTGTCAGTCAACTATTCCATGCGGGGTTATCACATCGTGGCATGTGAGAGAACATTTTGTGATAGCAAAGCTTAGGTGCTACTATAGGTCATCAATGTACATGTCGTCCATTCATTCTCTTGTGTTTAACCAATTATTGCACCAATTTCAGACATGCTATATATAGGTCATCAATGTAGCTCATCTCAAGTGTGCAATAAGCAATGATCCGTGGGATGGGAGTACGATTCTTGACATTCACACTGACTACACAAACCAAACTTTATTTTCTGATGCACATTGATGAGAAATGATCTCTGGCACAAAACAAAACATATATCATAACAATAATAAACACACAGACGTTGATTTTCAGATAATTAAATAGAATATCCCAGGCTAAAAATCCACAGATTGCTTGACAAGCTTGTATAGTTCCTTCCACAGCTATCCGTATATGGGTAGCTACAGTCCACGTAGGTTTTCAACCTATTACTGGATGGCCCCGCCAGATGTAGTATCCTGTGAAATAAAAAGTATAATCAACATCGCTAATGCAGTGTCAAAAAATGTCTTACGTTATAGGACGGACGGAGTAGTCATTAAGAAACTGATGAAAATTTACGTCCATATGTCCACATGGTATCATGATGTTTATCCTGATGACTAAAACCTAGCTTTGTCAGTGAACTGGCTTTGAAATTACGTGCTTATTTACATAATAACCAAATTAACTGGTTGGATGTATGTACTTACAGCAGGTTTGACATAGAATGCGTGGATATTAAGTTCTTTAATAGTTTGGAACGTAGGGGGGTTCGGGAGTGCGTTGTACTTGATGATCCCACGTGCCATAGCAAACTCTCCAGTCCCACCCATAATGGCCATCTGACCTTGGCCTGTTTGAAAATTGATCCCCATGGCTTCGAACGATGATCCATTGTACCTGATATAGTTTTGTAGGTTAATATCATGTAGTATCATATGAAACTGAATAATCTTGTGTTTATAAGACCTTTGTACGTAACTGAGCATGTCCAAAATATAAATGATAAACTAAAACATGTATTAGTCCAGAACATGGTTCTAAATTGCCGGCTATTATCAGCTATAGCTGCCGCTATTGCTGTTTATGCGGTGTCCAGCTATTTTGCTTTCCTTCAAAATCTTGCCGCTATAGCCCGCTATAGCCTTAAATTGCCCAGCTATAGCCCCAAATAGCTCATTGAAAATGCCAGGCGCTAAATTCAATAGCCGGCAATTTAAAACCTTGGTCCAGAAGTATGCAAGAATGACCTGGAGTTTTTCTCAAACACCATGCTGAAGTAGTTGAACCAGCCTGGACCGGCTACATCAGCCTGCACTTGCATGCCTTTGGTACGGGCAACAATGGTGGCAGTAGCAGGGTTTGGTCCATCAATTACAGCCCAGTCGGTGACGGAAGTTAGTCCAAAATCGGATGCTTTGCTGGAGGTAACAATTACTACCTGGTTGGTGCCCGGCCCGGAAGCGATTTGGTGCAAGTACAAGTGCAAGTTTACCTCGGACTCACACTGAAGAACACAGGAAAGGGATGCAGATGCCATGGATATAATAGAATGCAGGACCAAGATCATAGATAGTACAAGCAGGCTATGGCTGGCCATGGCTAGCTAGGGTTTTGGCTGGCAAAATAAGAAGATGGTAAGCTAGGAGGTGTGTACGTAAACTGACTGTTTCCTTTGTTTTGTGTTAGCTCTGTGAGAAACACGTGAGTCTAAGGTACTATTTGTAGTGCTCGAGGACTAGCTACCATATCCTCTTTTTTCTCCTTTTTCTTTGAGATTATCCATTCCATATCCATTTAGTTTCTTCTTTTAGCTGGCATTTCGATTTAGGATAGACATACAACTACACAAGTATGGCTGAACAATTCCTTGTACATGTATCAACCCTAAGAGATCACAAAGGTCAAGTGCCTTTTGAGGAAATATACTATACCTATTCTTTCCTCGTCATACAGTATGAATTACTTTGCCTACATGGTAACGTAGCATTGGAAAAGAATAAAATGACATTTCCCATTCTTATCTTTACATCTAATAAATAGAAGGTGATTGTTCTCTTGTTGCAAGTCCTGGACTCTATCCTTTTTTCAGAATTATATCTTCCGAAGAGCTGCAGCCTAGGTTTGCACCTAAACAAACGAGCAAACTTTCATTACTCCTACAATATAAAGTTCAAATCCAAGGATTCACGCTACCGTGTAAGCTAGATACATAGTTGATCAAATGACGTTTCATTATCTGATCAGGTCTACCTCTTAGGTTGGAGACGCAAACGACGTGCATGCCACATAGGAAACCATGGCCAAAAGCTTCTCACCAACCTCTTCTTTCCGCCCTGCTGGTTTTTCCGTAGCGGCCTTGACAGAACATGTCACGTAGGAATTTGTGGCCACACAACGCGATAGAGTTTTGTCGGCACCGACGATAACCCAAAATGGATAGTCCACATGATCCATCAGCAACAAGTGTCATCTTCGATGGTGTGACATGCATTTCTTTTCACCACTCGATAGTCGTGTACATTGCCATGTCCGGACGCATGGAGATGTACACATCATGGCTAATGACATGAGTGGTGTCGTTGTGTGCCAAAATCTGGCCGGCATAAGTTATTTATTCATGGTAAGTAGGGGTGGCAACACAAGGTGACTTCAGTTTGGTGGTTCTCTTCAAATACAGGATCTAGAATTCCAGAGTGGAAACTCAATTTCAGGCCTTCAATGATTGTACGTGGTAATTGCGATGTTTCTATAATATACTTATTAGGGCTAACCTCCGTACATGACAGCCACCAAAATATAATTCTTTGAACAATTTTATAATTGCTACTTGCATTGTGTCTAATAAGCAGCGACCTTAATAAGGAATTGCGTCAATCCAAGGATAACATCTTAATTAGCATATACTACTAAGATTCGAAGATAGATAATATCTTGAAAGTAAATTGTGCCCCTAGTCAGATGTGTCTATTGTATAAAATTCCATTGTATAAAATTCCCGACAGGCCGATGTCGACGATGGACATGTACCTCTCAACTCGATATTACTCCATTCCAGTTATATTTATTATGCGTGCTTGTCATCAGCTCACCTTGTTTGAAAGAAACCTAGTTATCTTTCTTTTCTGCAAGAAAGCTCCATATTTATATTAAAAGACTTCCAACATCCCGGAAAACATATCGTCGATGTGGTCGAGGGCATCACAGGTGGCAGGGACGACCAGGAAGAAATTGCGCCATTTAAGGTAGTTATTGGCGGCTGTGTCTAGTTTGAAGGTGATGTAGGAGTGGATGTTGGTATTATGGACGACAATGGGGGTTAGGGTTGGGGAAAATTATTGAGAGGGTACGAAGAGAGAGCAGAAGCAACAGCGATGACAGGCGCCATGGCACTGGCAAAGAAAGAGGAAGAGGTGTTGTTGGTTTGCATCGGAAGGTCACACACCCCTCTCGTTCCCAAGAAGAAGAAAAATATCATAGGCCCTCGAAGTAAACCAACATATGGAATTAAATGGAAATTTAATAACCCCTATAAAAGGAATTTAACAATACTTAGTGGGCCGCAATCTTGGTGACAAACATCGAAATTGCTAGCTAGTTTTCTAATATTCGGGACTTATTGCTTAAAATATGTTGTAATAGTTGCAAGTGGTCTAATATGTGATGTTGATAAGAAATTACGTCCAGCAAAGAGTAAGATCTTAATTAGCATATTACTAAGACCTAAAGGTAGTATATAACGGGTCTATAGCTCCTGTGCGACACATTTCATGTGAATTGGAAGGAGAAATAACTCGTGTGCGCCGTCTTACATGACAATAATAGCTCCAATACGACCAGGTGGTTAAAACACGGGTCCGGTCGTCAACGGGACTGCAGTTAAGGTAAAAACAGGGGGTCAAACTAATCAGTGCGTCTGGTGGTGGGTCTCACTTGGCATCGCATCGATTCCCCGCCTGACTGAACGCGTGCCGCACCCCGCTTCTCCCTGTTGCTGCTCTCTTCTTCGTTCTCGTCATCGTCGACGGCGGCGGTGGCAGAGCTTTCGTTCACGGTTGCGGCTGCGCATTTGGTGTGCATTCGACACCGCTCCCCTCCATTTTGAGTTAAATCTGACCAAGTGAGCCTCTGTTTGCCCCTGTCTTCCACGGGATCCAGATTGTGGAGGTGGTGGGACTGGGGAGCGGCGGCGGGGCGGCGTTGGGTTGAACGAGATGGAGCCACGAGAGACAACGTCGACCAGGTAATCACCCTTTCCAACCTAAAAGTTCTCCGCTTTCTGCGCAAAAAGAAATCATTAACTAAAATCAAAATTTGACCACTCATTTGAATGGGAGAGCATCCATATTTTGGAGAAGGGAGCACCTATAATTCAATTATGAATCACTCAATTTTCATAGCCTACTATTTATCATGTCCCCCGCCCTTATCCACTTCTTTCACCCACCCCAACTCCTGTTGTAGCCAACGGTGATTCCTTGCGTGCTTCACTAACCTGCCCTGCTCTCCTCAAGCCAACACCTCTGCCTGCCCGATTTTGGCATCCTCCTCAAAGGGCTCGCTGGTGCGGGAACTAGCACCCATCGCTTGTACACGGGTGCACGAGCCAGAGTGGTTGGGGTGGACCAAAGAGGACGATGGATGTGGACCAACATGGACCATGACGGTTCGGCTAATAAGAGCATGGTTAATAGTATAGCCAACTGCTGGCTATAAGCAGTCTTATAGCCCACCTTATAGTCAGCTTATACAATAGTTAGCTATAAAAAATACTACTTTTATGATATATGGTCCACGTTTCATTCTCACAAAGCATCTAGGAGCACGTGCTAGAGCTGGCTCTTCACGAAGAGCCCGCTTCCCTTCTCTCTCCTCTTCTCTCTCATCCAACTCAATAGAAATATATTATTTTAATCCTTGCAGCCTGCTGACTGGACCTTATTGTACTTGCTCTAAGTCGGCAACGTCAGCTACGGGGGACAAAACAAAGTTGCAGATACCATCCGTACCCATCCACGAGGAGCGGAGGATGAGGTCCTCGTCGTCCAAATCCAACCGCGGCAAGGCATTCTAGTCAATGGGATCTCTTTCCGATATCGATATAGGAGCCAGCCATGGTTGCGCGGAAAGGGGAAGCGACGGGTAGGGGACCAGACAGAGTGGAGTGGACGGGGAGCAGAGAGGTCGAGAGTTAGCTAGGTTTGCATCCATGTGGGGACGGTGGGCCAGTGTTGACCGGTCCGACATGGTGTCCACATCCAGGTGTCTACGGTCCGTCTCATATCCAACTCAAATATGGACTAGGTTTGGTGGGTGCGTGTCTTCAAGTTTTTTAGGCTAACTATGTGAGGCCTGGTTGGGTGGAAGTTTGCGGTCCGGGCTGTGACCGGGATGTCCGCCCGAACGTTTGGCGGTGATATGAGCACTCCTCTTGTACATGCTTTGAATGTTCATGGGCAGCCTCGCCCAACAGGCCGATGTCGACGATGGGCATGTACCTCTCAGCTCGAAAGCCCCCAAAGTGCCCAAGAAACAATATTTTAAGAATATTATTTGAAAAACAGGTATGATATAGCATCATTTAATCAAAAAATATTAATTATTTTGAAATAAAAATATAACCAATTTCATGCCCAATTGGGGCGGGATCAGGCCAAACGTTCGGGCGGACATCCCGTGTGGGATCAGGCCTGAAATAAAAATATTCAGGCCGGGCTCTGGCAAGCCCGGCCATTTTAATCTATTTATTTACTTTTCAGGGAGTAAGCCGTTTTAAGTACTTGGTCAGCAATCTCTAACCGGTGATAAGATCACAAGACTAGGCCTACTATGTAATTTCATAGTCAACTGTGTCGCTAGTCACATTACTCCATTCCAGCTATATTTATGCGTGTTCATCACCAGTTCACCTTGTTTGAAAGTTATCTTTCTTATTTGCAAGAAAGCTCCATATTTATATTAAAAGACTTCGAGCATCCCGGAAAACATATCGCCGATGTTGTCCAGGGCATCACAGGTGGCAGGGACGAACTGGAAAAAATTGCGCCATTTAAGGTAGTTATTGGCGTCCGGGTCTAGTTTGAAGATGATGTAGGAGTGGATGTTCATGATATGGACAGCAATGGGGACCTGGAGTTAGGAGAGAGCAGCAGCAGCAGTGATGACTCTGAAGAAGAAGAAGAAGAAGAAAAATACTTAGTTGAATTGCATCGGAAGGCTACACATCCTCTGACTCTGAAGAAGAAGAGAAATAGTACCACAGGCCTGCAAAAAGTAAACCAGCATATGGAATTGAGAAGCAATGTAACAGTACTTAATTAGTGGGCAATCTCCGTGACAACCATCGAAATATTCCTAGATAGTTTTCTAACGCTAAGGAATTATTGGTTTGAATTAGCTCGGTACTGCTAGTTGTACTAGTTGCATGTTGTCTTATATGTGACGTTGGCAAGAAATTACGCCTAGCAAAGGATAACATCTTAATTAGCATACTACTAAGGCCTAAAGGTATACACGAAGGTTTTGGTTACCGCTCAAAATATCGAGAAAAAAATTCAGATGTTTTCAATTTTTTGAATTCAAACGTTCAATGTATAGTAAAGTGTGGCGGCACCTCACAGCACGTGCGTAGACAACCATGTTTACCGGCCCTCCTCGATAAAAATGCCCCATTACGTAACCAAAACCTTGCTATATACCACCTTAAAACACTAAGAGCTAGAGCCCTTGCCTATTTCTTGTTAGAAATTGGAGCAACGCTGTTGCCTACGGATTAATTTAGTACACCCTCTATACAAGGCCACAAAGTTAAATTACAGGTATCAAGAGAAATTTAATGACTGTTTTATAAGTCAACTTTTCTTTTCGTTAAACGAGATCATTAATACACTGTATGCATGCAAGGTTGAAATGAGAAGAAAGTAGCTATGTGTCATTATGACTATATATGCATGCAAGTATTAAATAAGTTACTAGAATGAGGAAATAACATTAATTTTTGCTGTATTTTTTTATTGATATGGCAGTGTATGTGTGGAGTGCACACAATCTTGTTTCAATTTTTTTTGCATGAACTAAGCTGGTTTAAGTACTTGGTCAGCAATCTCAAATCAATGATAAGATCATAAGACTGGGCCTACTATCTATTTTCAAATCCAATTGTGCCGCTAGTCAGATGTGTCATATACAATACAGTTTTATGTATCATGATCATCACCGGTTGACATTGTTTTAAAGCAGCCCAGTCCTAAGTATGAGTGTTAGTTCAAACATATCTGTCAATGTACACTCGTAGATGCACTTTAGCTCTGATTTTATGCTCATGAATTAATTCATTAATGAGTGGGTTTTTTCCTCATGTAACTGGCATGGGGTGTTACTGAATATAATTTCATCAAATATGCATACAATTGAATATTTCGCTTTGCCACATGATTTTTCTATTACATTTCTAAGCATGCTTTCTATCATGAAACAAAGTTTGGAGAACTTATTGTGGAAGTCCATAATATGGTTGTCCCACGGTTATACTAAGTGTTTAATCGTTCTTTTCATTGAGTAAGGATACCCACTCGGAGCAGATGCTTTACGGCTCATATCCCGGATTATACTGCAAGCACGAGCTGATGATAGAAAACTCCTGGTTAAACAAGGTGATATGTGGGAGCCCATCATATTGTCGATGCTATAGAGGAGAGGGTGATACCCCGATTAGTCATCGCCTCATCAATATCACTGAGAAACTTGAGCCTCCGCCGTAATCGGCTCTTGAGCATGCAGTACTTGTTGCTAAGATGGATGGTGTGTGCGGCATTGTTGTTGAGGAAGTACCAGCAGAGGCGATTCCGTACCGACAAGGCAGTACCATCATAGGACATCACAAGGTCCAAAAGACTTCGTCGGTCGTGGTTTTGATCAAGAACATGATCATGATGTTGGCATGCTGCCACTCGGGATCATCGATTTCAAGTTCAGATGTCTCGTTAATGTGGTCGAGTGCATAGTAAGTGGCGAGGACAAACCAGAAGAAATATGTCGCTTACGATAGTTGAGGACGTGTGGGTCGAGTTTTAAGGTGAAGTAGGAGTGGATGTCGGTACTATATAGGGATGGCAATGGGCCTGAAGTTGGTAAAAGGGGCGTTGGTACTATGGAAGGCAATCGGGCCTGACGTTGGCAGAAGCAATAGTGGCGACCTGCGCCATGTCATCGGCAGAGAAACCGGGAGAGGTCTTGGGGGTTTGCGTCGGGAGGGAGGTGGTGTTAGGATTGGACTGGGTGTTGCTCAATGATATTACTTAGCTGAACTTTGTATTATTTGCCCCAAGGTTTACAAGTGTTGATGTACACAATACATAGAGTAGGATCACAGAGAGAGGCCTAACTAACTTCGACATACATGAGGCGCACGCGTATGACGACGACTGAACAGATCTCATATCCTAATCTCCATAGGATCTGGTATAACATGTTTGTCTTCTTCATATGTTCCGGGTAACAAATGGCAGAGATTAACAATAACATTAGGCACGCAAATGTGTGGGTAGCTTTGCTATATATAATTCTTCTGATGTCAAAATGCACGCATTATTGCACAGGTCACTCGCGTACAATTTAGGACAAAAACTATTGGTGCACAAGGCATATACTATATCAAAGTCAACCATAGTTAATTAAGTGATACAAATCAGTACCAGCTGTTTTTTCTTCTTTTGCGAGGTAGAGGTGGGGTACTACTAGCTGTCTAGGATCGTCCTCGCGTTGGCTCCCTATAAATGGCATCTACATAGCTCATCTCCAACACATCTGTACTTGCTCTATTCTCCACTACAACCACCCAATTCATCAATGGCTTCATCTCTCAAGGTGGCCGCCGTCGTAGCCGTTTGCATCGTGCTTGTCCTGAACATGGGCCAACCAGTGGCAGCCACAGAATGCGAAGATTGTCTAGGCGCTTGTGTTGCAATTTGCATCGCCTACGCTGAAACATCATGCAGCGGCATCTGCACCGTCACACCTCCTGCTTGCCAGGCATGCAAGGATGCCGCCTTAATTCAGTGCGGGGGCACATGCTATGGAGGTTGTACCCTTCCCTGCTAAAGCGGACGGCTATGCTCTGGTGCCGGCCGTACGCTAGTTGCATATCTGCGTTCCTTGGTGCCTTGTCCCGGTGCCATATACAAATAAGCGAACGAACGTTGTTGTTGTTGTTGTTGTTGTTGTTGTTGTTGTTGTTGTTGTTGTTGTTGTTGTTGTTGTTGTGTGCATATATGTAATCTGTTCCTTCGTTTTATTATTATATTTCCCTTCGTTTCATCTAATATATATACATGTGTGTAAGTTGTGTATGCTTTGTGCTTCTTTGTATATATGATGTCTCTAATGTGTGGTCCTTAACAGTACCGATACATCTTTATCTCGAGAATGTCGTTCCAAAGTACATAGTTTCATTGCACTCATGGCAGGGTTTCACCTTTCTCTCAGAGCCTCAAGGCTGTACTCGCGGCATCTAAAACTTTGTCCTGATTTTTTGTGAATTTATTTATTTATGGATAATACGTGTTTCGTGTGCAGTGTGTGATCATTCGTGAATTATATCGACTAGTTTCATGCATGATTAGTCTTAGACCATTAAGGAATTCATGTCAAACGGTAGATGCTTCTATTGATGTCAACTCGATTCACAAATGATACTTTACCATTTCAATTATATATAGAAGGTTATAAACCCTATGGCTCAGAATAAGAAAAAAAACTAACATATGGAATTAATCATGGAAATTAGGAATTCTTAGTGAGCAATAGCCATCTAAATATTGCAAGCTCGTTCTCTAAAAGTTTCTCAATGCCAGCTGTGTGTAAATCATGGCATCCATGACGAATTGCATCGATCCAAGGATAACATCTTAGTTAGCATATTATCAATTAGGCCTTAAAGATATACAGCACCTTGAAGCACTAAGAGCTGCCACAAAATCCATGGGTCATAGACCGTTTTTCCTTCTGCTATCCCCCTTCTCTATCTCATTTCGAAAAGCATTCCATGGATTCGCTTTGGCTTTGGGGCTGGTTAGTCTAAAAAGCTCCCAGAGCTATAGCCCTGTCCTATTTTCCTCCATACAAATTGGACCAATGTTTCCGCTTACTGAAGAATTTAGGAATAATTCTTCTGTATTTTCGTAATTATGGGAATAGGGCAATGTATATGTGAAGTACTTCCACACTGCCATCAATTCAGTAACTATCTCTTACACGCGGTAAAAATTTCTTCTGTAACAACTAGTTCAAGACTACTCAATTTTTTTTTCAAGTTTTAGCTCCTTCTATTAATGTTAACTCCATTCACCAATCATGCACAATCGTGTCAAATTATAGAAGGTCTCACACTCTCTGGCTCAGAGGAAGAAGAAGAAGAAAATTATTATCATAGTGGGCCTCTAAAGTAAACCAATATATGGAATTAAGCATGCAATTTAGGAATTCCTAGTGAGCAATCTCCATGACAACCACCCAAATACTGGAGCTAGTTTTCTAATGCCCAGCAATAATTACATCAAACTACATCCACCTCTCCTAACCCTCACACCCCTCCTAAACCTAGGAGTCGCTGCCTCCTAATCTCATCGTCGTCGCCGGCTCGCCGCTAGACGAAGGCTGGTGGTGGATGATGGAAGCAGTGGGTCCTTTCTACGTTGTTTGTCTAGGGCACGATCACGGCGGATTCTCGTGTTGGTGATCCACTCTGTCCTCGCATGTTTGGTTCCCACCACGGCGGCGAGTTGATCTGGTGGGGTGGCTCGATGCTCCCGCAACCGAAGCCAGTGACCTTCCTCGTGGTCAGTGGCGGCGTTGCGCGTCATGACTGGGTGGGATGGGATCCGCCCATCCCTGCTCGTGGAGGTCTTGGCTATGGAGTTCTTGCGGCGTCACGTTTGTATCAGATGGGTCTGGTCCGATCTGGCTCGTCGTTGGCTGCCAGCAGCGAGGATGTGGAGGCGCGACTACCATGAAAACTAAGCCGACCTCGGTTATGACGGACGATGGCGGCGTCTTTGCATCGCTACCCTGATGAAGGCATCGTCTTGAAGTTCTCGCCTCCTTGCTCGGGCTACTCCAAGGGAAACACAAGATCTGGATTTTCTGGACCGGACGATGGATGTGCGAATGTCGTTCTCCCTCCTTGGGGCATCGTCTTGGAGTAGGCATTGGTAGGGTCAGAAGGTGGAGCAGTGTGGAATATAACGTATCGATGGTGACGTGTCTCGACGGCGTGGTGCAACTGGGTCTCGCTGACAGATGCGTGATGATCGACACGCGAAGGGAAGTAGCGATGTCTTGCATCGTAGCGGCCTCGGCAGCAGGCCTGGCAAGGTGGATGTGTTGGTACTTTCTCTGAAGATGGATCGGTGGTGACGACCCTTCGAGTGTGAGCATGCGGTGCGCGCTGAGAGTGCGTCGGACTAGTGTGTGCCCCAGAGTCGGCAATGCGGGTTGGTTGTGGCCTCCGGCTTTAGATGTTAGGCTTTTGTGTGAGATCTGGGTATTCCACTCACACAATCTACACCGCTTCATAAACTGGATAGGAATAGCGACAGATGTTGCCAAAATAACAGTTTAAGACTTATTGTTGTACTACTTGGTATGGTCTGTGTGAACAATTAATAAAGTGGATGTATGCATCATCTAGATGCAGGGTCCGGATCAGTCATCCTCCTTTAAAAGAAAATACATTGAAAGAGTCTCTCAATGCTAGTTGATGTTGTATAACAAGTAGTGACGTTCGTAAGGAATTGCGTGGATGGAAGGATAACATCTTAATTAACATATGACTAATTAAGACATATAGATGTATACCATCTTGAAGAAGTAAGAGCTACAACAAATCCATATGCATGATAGATAAAAAAATTCCTTCTGCTCTGCCTCTTCTCTATCACATTTAGAAAAGCATTCCATGGATTGGCTTTGGCTTAGGGGCTGGTTCGTCTGAAATTGGACCAATGCTGCCGTGTACATTCATTTAGGAATAATCGTGCTGCATTCTCTTCATTGATACTCCCTCCGTTCCTAAATATAAGACCTTCTAGAGATTACACTATAGACTACATACGGAGCAAAACGAATGAATCTATACTCTAAAATATGTCTATATACATTCGCATATAGTCTATAGTGTAATCTCTAAAAGGTCTTATATTTAGGAACGGAGGGAGTATATAGGAATAGGTAGGATCTTATACTACAAACGTTGCTTTAATTACTTGGTCGGCAATCTATATAACTAATGATTAGATCATAAGTTTGGGCCTAATATTTTGTAAGTCAATTGTGCCTCTAGTCAGATGTGTACTACTCCCTCTGTCTCATAATATAAGAGTGTTTTTGACACTACAGGGAGTACAATCCAAGTTGTATATATGTATGCGTGCTCATCATCAGTTCACCTTGCTGTAAAGCAACCCAAAAGTCAAAATTAGACCACACGAAAAACAAAAAGAAAAATAAACTCATCCTCTTGGTAACAGTTTATTTTGTAACGACCAGCCAATGTTTGAAAACAGGTCCTCCTCAGTTATTTTTGCTATGAAGCTATACATGCAACAAGTGGGCACATGAATACTCTTCTTCCCTTATTTTTCCATTCCAACTCATGGAGCCCTACACAATATACGTATTACCCAGAGCACTACATGCCATTTATTATGATTTGACTTTGACATGGTATAATGAGTGATGACTTGTTTATATACATATGGCGATTGAGCACAAGTTAGGAAGTTACTTGCAAACTTGAGCTATATATATAGACCCCAGCCTCCATCTCTAAACTACCAGGCGAAGGCTGATATGCATCAAAGAAGTTGAAAGATCTTTAGCCAAAAGTCTTGGTGATGGAACGTGTGATCGAAGCAGATTTAAGGGTCTTCAACAACTGTTCTGTACGATCATACGTTCCAACATCAATACTTTTGGCTCATGTATATAGATGGTGTTGACTATCACAACCTCAAGAGAGAGATCAAATTGGTAAAGTTGGAGCAAGAGTTGGAGGCGGTGCCAGCCCGCCTTCGGTGAAGAGTATCAAGAGAGTAATCTAGTTCTAGTCTGCCATGGCCAGGAGCTTCCTCCGTGTAAGTTTGGTACTTTCTCTCGGTCCTTAATTTTGTTGCTCAACTCGTATATATATATATGCATGTACTTGACTTCAACTTATGACTAGTTTGGTCATATTCTTGAGTGTTTCCACATGATATATGCATGGATTTATAACAATCAATAAGCCGCACCACACGATCAAATTCTAGAAGAATAAGGAAATTTCGTTTAGTGATTTTCTAACAACTTTCAAAGGAAAAATGTCCTGTAAGGCATATATAAGACTGGAGTTGGCCGAATTTATGAGAAAAAGGGAACAAAAAACCTTTCTTCAAAGGGCTTGGTTTACTAGCCTTTTGTTGTTCTTGACTGTTAGAGTTAAACATGGTTTAGTATTCCACCTAGTTGTACGTGTACCCGTAAGTTACACGTGCATGCTTTTGTGTCCGAATAGGACCAGCACAGGATACCGGCTAGGTTTGTACTAGCTAGCTTAGCCAAGATAAATACCGATGTATCCTGTGCAAGATGTACAGAAAAAGAGAAAAGCAATAAGATACAAGGCTCGATACGAGCCTTTGGCGATCCATCGTTTTGATTCGCTTGCGTTCGCTGAAGAAAACCTTGGCCGACGGTGTCGAAAAAAATCAATCGATTGGAGCTAGTTTCTACGAGATCGAGTACATACAATTCCAGCTAGCGTACGTGCACTGTCAACGGAATCCATCGAGCTGCTTGTGTGCTTCCTAGCTTGCAAGTACACCCAGGTTGTAGCTCCTGGGTGATTCTATGGATCAAAAGCCAACATTTAGTATTAGACCTAAACCCAGCTAGCTATCCACACTTATACGTGTGTGCTGCTCTGCTAAATCCATCAAGCTGCTTGGTTGGTTGGTTGGCTAGCTTTGCACGCACACATACGTGGTGTTTCTGTAGGTTTTGACGGTTCAAAACCAACATTTGGTATCAGAGCTTCGATGATTTAGGATCTACGATGACGGACAGCGACGCTGAGTCGATTAAGTCCGGCAACGACGGTTCCAAGGCGAACAAAAACGACGGCAAGGTGAAGAAGGGCGGCAAGTCAGCAACCAGTGGGGGGAGGAACGAGCGGCGCCAACGTCCAGGCGCATCGCAACATCCCCATCCAGTACCCGATGCTCACCGACACCAACTACGGCGTGTCGGCGGTGAAGATGAAGATTATTCTCCGATCCCTTCGAGTGTGGGAGGCCATTACGGACAACGACGTCGACGAGGCGCAAATGGTTAGTGAATTGATACATATTTAGCCGACGAAGGTGCCCTGGCTGTCATAGCCCAGTCCGTGCCGGATTCCGTGTTAATGACATTGGCGGAGTTTGAGACGGCATGAGAGGCGTGGAGCGCACTCAAGAAGATGAGGATCGGAGAAGATCGCGTCACCAAGGCTCGGGCACAAGTGCGGAAGCATCAATTTCACAAGTTGCAGATGGAGCAAACTGAATCGGTGAACGAATATGCCATGCGTCTTACTACTTTGGTGGGAGAGATCCGTGCGCTTGGTGCAAAGATCGATGAGACCGAGATTGTGGAGAAATTTTTCAGTTCGGTGACTGATAAATTCATGTACATCATCGACACGCTCGAGCAGCTTTACGACATCGACGACATGACCATAACGGAGGCGATCAGACGCTTGCGGACATGGGAAGAGAATGCTTGTGGCTGTCGGAAAGGCAAAGGAGGAGGTAGTGACCAACTCATGTACTCGCGTGCAGATCGGGAGGCCCCAAGTAGCAAACGAAGGCGTGACGGTGGCGAAGGCTCAAGCAACACGAAGGGCGACGGACAAACCGGAAAAGGCAAAGGAAAAGGCAAACCACAAGGTCGTGGTAAGGCGGACCAATCTAAAGAGCATAAGCCATGAAACTTGGACTTGTCCGAGGTCAAGTGCTATAACTGCAATAAGATGGGTCACTTTGCGAACAATTGTCCGAAGCCTAACAAGCGGGAGATCAAGGAAAATTTGGCAAAGCAGGAAGGCGAAGGTCTAGGTATTCTGATGGCCGACTTTTGTGATCTCGCTGAAACGGTGGTTGTGAGACCAAGCCGGAAGGTGCTACTTCATGAGAAGAAAGTGACACCGAAGCTATCCGGTGATCAGAATGTGTCGTGGTATCTCGACACGGGTGCGAGTAACCACATGACAGGGTGAAAGGAGAATTTCCTCGAGCTCGAATACGATGTTGAAGGCTCGGTCAAGTTCGGTGATGGCTCCTCTATGGAGATTTCTAGGCAAGGATCTATCCTCTTCGAGGGTCTCACAGGTGAACATCGAATACTCACCGGAGTGTACTGTTGGAAATACGCCCTAGAGGCAATAATAAATATAGTTATTATTATAATTCCTGTATCAAGA
Source organism: Hordeum vulgare subsp. vulgare (assembly GCF_904849725.1). Classification (NCBI taxonomy): domain Eukaryota; kingdom Viridiplantae; phylum Streptophyta; class Magnoliopsida; order Poales; family Poaceae; genus Hordeum; species Hordeum vulgare. Next base: position 2,618,475 of record NC_058518.1, on the reverse strand, counting down.
TAATCGTTTATTATCCATGTTATAATTGTATTGAATGAAGACTTATATACATGTGTGGATACATAGACAAAACACTGTCCCTAGCAAGCCTCTAGTTGGCTAGCCAGTTGATAAAGATAGTCAGGGTCTTCTGACTATGTATAAGTGTTGTTGCTTGATAACTGGATCACGTCATTAGGAGAATCACGTGATGGACTAGACCCAAACTAATAGACGTAGCATGTTGATCGTGTCATTTTGTTGCTACTGTTTTCTGGGTGTCAAGTATTTGTTCCTATGACCATGAGATCATATAACTCACTGACACCGGAGGAATGCTTTGTGTGTATCAAACGTCGCAACGTAACTGCGTGACTATAAAGATGCTCTACAGGTATCTCCGAAGGTGTTCGTTGAGTTAGTATGGATCGAGACCGGGATTTTTCACTCCATGTGACGGAGAGGTATCTTGGGGCCCACTCGGTAATACAACATCACACACAAGCCTTGCAAGCAATGTAAATTAGTGTAAGTTGCGGGATCTTGTATTACGGAACGAGTAAAGAGACTTGCCGGTAAACGAGATTGAAATAGGTATGCGGATACTGACGATCGAATCTCGGGCAAGTAACATACCGAAGGACAAAGGGAATGACATACGGGATTGTATGAATCCCTGGCACTGAGGTTCAAACGATAAGATCTTCGTAGAATATGTGGGATCCAATATGGGCATCCAGGTCCCGCTATTGGATATTGACCGAGGAGTCACTCGGGTCATGTCTACATAGTTCTCGAACCCGCAGGGTCTGCACACTTAAGGTTCGACGTTGTTTTATGCGTATTTGAGTTATATGGTTGGTTACCGAATGTTGTTCGGAGTCCCGGATGAGATCACGGACGTCACGAGGGTTTCCGGAATGGTCCGGAAACGAAGATTGATATATAGGATGACCTCATTTGATTACCGGAAGGTTTTCGGAGTTACCGGGAATGTACCGGGAATGACGAATGGGTTCCGGGTGTTCACCGGGGGGGTAGCCCACCCCGGAGAAGCCCATAGGCCTTGGGATGGCGCACCAGCCCTTGGTGGGCTGGTGGGACAGCCCAAGAAGGCCCTATGCGCCATAGATAGAAAATCAAAGAGAAAAGAAAAAAAAAAGGAGGTGGGAAGGGAGAGAAGGACTCCACCTTCCAATCCTAGTTGGACTAGGATCGGAGGAGGAGGACTCCTCCCTTGGTGGTGCAGCCCTTGGGGCTCCTTGAGCCTCAAGGCAAGCCGCCCCTCCCCTCCTCCTATATATATGGAGCTATTAGGGCTGATTTGAGACAACTTTTGCCACGGCAGCCCGACCACATACCTCCACGGTTTTACCTCTAGATCTCGTTTCAGCGAAGCTCGGGCGGAGCCCTGCTGAGATTAGATCACCACCAACCTCCGGAGCGCCGTCACGCTGCCGGAGAACTCATCTACCTCTCCGTCTCTCTTGCGGGATCAAGAAGGCCGAGATCATCGTCGAGTTGTACGTGTGCTGAACGCGGAGGTGTCGTCCGTTCGGCACTAGATCGTGGGACGGATGGCGGGACGGTTCGTGGGACGGTTCGCGGGGCGGATCGAGGGACGTGAGGACGTTCTACTACATCAACCGCGTTCACTAACGCTTCTGTTGTGCGATCTACAATGGTACGTAGATCGGAAATCCCCTCTCGTAGATGGACATCACCATGATAGGTCTTCGTGCGTGTAGGAAAATTTTTGTTCCCCATGCGACGTTCCCCAACAGTGGCATCATGAGCTAGGTTCATGCGTAGATGTAATCTCGAGTAGAACACAAAAGTTTTTGTGGGCGGTGATGTGCATCTTGCTGCCCTCCTTAGTCTTTTCTTGATTCCGCGGTATTGTTGGATTGAAGCGGCTTGGACCGAGATTACTCGTACGCTTACGAGAGACTGGTTTCATCGCTACGAGTAACTCCGTTGCTCAAAGATGACTGGCAAGTGTCGCTTTCTCCAACTTTAGTTGAATCGGATTTGATCGAGGAGGTCCTTGGATAAGGTTAAATAGCAATTCATATATCTCCATTCTGGTGTTTGCGTAAGTAAGATGCGATCCTACTAGATACCCATGGTCACCACGTAAAACATGCAACAACAAATTAGAGGACGTCTAACTTGTTTTTGCAGGGTATGCTTGTGATGTGATATGGCCAACGATGTGATGTAATATATTGGATGTATGAGATGATCATGTTGTAATAGATAATATCGACTTGCACGTCGATGGTACGGCAACCGGCAGGAGCCATAGGGTTGTCTTTAAACTAACGTTTGTGCTTGCAGATGCGTTTACTATTTTGCTAGGATGTAGCTTTAGTAGTAATAGCATGAGTAGCACGACAACCCCGATGGCGACACGTTGATGGAGATCATGGTGTGGCGCCGGTGACAAGAAGATCGTGCCGGTGCTTTGGTGATGGAGATCAAGGAGCACGTGATGATGGCCATATCATGTCACTTATGAATTGCATGTGATGTTAATCCTTTTATGCACCTTATTTTGCTTAGAACGACGGTAGCATTATAAGGTGATCTCTCACTAAAATTTCAAGACGAAATTGTGTTCTCCCCGACTATGCACCGTTGCTACAGTTCGTCATTTCGAGACACCACGTGATGATCGGGTGTGATAGACTCAACGTTCACATACAACGGGTGCAAAACAGTTGCACACGCGGAACACTCGGGTTAAGATTGACGAGCCTAGCATGTGCAGACATGGCCTCGGAACACATGAGACCGAAAGGTCGGTCATGAATCATATAGTTGATATGATTAGCATAGGGATGCTTGCCACTGAAACTATACTCAACTCACGTGATGATCAGACTTGAGCTAGTGTAAGTGGGTCATGAACCACTCAAATGACTAGAGAGATGTATTTTTGAGTGGGAGTTTAGCAAGTAATTTGATAGAGTTAAACTCTAATTATCTTGAACAAAGTCTAAGTCCACTTTGAATATATTTGTGTTGTAGATCATGGCTCACGCAAGAGCACCCTGAATTTTAATACGTTCCTAGAGAAAGCTAAGTTGAAAGATGATGGAAGCAACTTTGTAGACTGGGCTCGTATTCTTAAGTTGATCCTACAAGCTGGGAAGAACGATTATGTCCTTAATGCTGCGCTAGGAGATGAACCACCCGCTACGGCTGACCAAGATGTTAAGAACGCTTGGTTAACACGTAAGGACTACTACTCAGTAGTTCAATGTGCAGTCTTGTATGGCTTAGAGCCGGGACTTCAACGTCGCTTTGAGCGTCATGGAGCATATGAGATGTTCCAGGAGTTGAAGTTTATCTTTCAGAAGAACGCCCGGATCGAGAGGTATGAGACCTCCGATAAATTCTATGCTTTCAAGATGGAGGAGAATTCGTCTGTCAGTGAATATGTGCTCAAAATGTCGGGGTACTCAAACCGTCTAGCTGAGCTGGGGATTGAACTCCCGCAAGAGGCTATCACTGACAGAATTCTTCAATCACTGCCGCCAAGCTATAAGTGCTTTGTGTTGAACTACAACATGCAAGGGATGAACAAGTCACCTGGCGAGTTGTTTGCGATGCTGAAAGTTGCAGAGTCTGAACTCCGTAAAGAGCATCAAGTGTTGATGGTGAATAAGACCACTAGTTTCAAGAGAAACGGCAAAGGGAAGAAGGGTAATTCAAAGAAGAGCGGCAAGCCTATTGCCAATCCGACGAAGAAACCCAAAGATGGACCTAAGCCTGAAACAGAGTGCTACTATTGCAAGGGTATGGGTCACTGGAAGCGCAACTGCCCCAAGTATCTGGCTGATAAGAAGGCGGCCAAAGAAAAAACAGGTATATTTGATATACATGTTATTGATGTGTACTTAACCGGCTCTCATAGTAGTGCCTGGGTATTCGATACCGGTTCTGTTGCTCATATTTGCAACTCGAAACAGGAACTGTGAAATAGGCGAAGGCTGGCGAAAGATGAAGTGACGATGCGCGTAGGAAATGGTTCCAAGGTTGATGCAATCGCCGTCAGCACAGTTTCACTTCGTTACCATCAGGATTAGTTATGAACTTGAATAATTGTTATTTAGTGCATGCGTTGAGCATGAACATTATATCTGGACCTTGTTTATTGCGAGACGGTTACTCTTTTAAGTCAGAGAATAATGGTTGTTCTATTTCTATGAGTAACATCTTTTATGGTCACGCACCCAATGTGAGAGAATTGTTCATATTGAATCTTGATAGTGATAATACACATATACATAACATTGAGACCAAAAGAGTTAGAGTTAACAATGATAGCGCCATGTTTTTGCGGCACTGCCGCTTAGGTCATATTGGTGTAAAACGCATGAAGAAACTCCATACCGATGGACTTTTGGAGTCACTTGACTTTGATTCACTTCACACGTGCGAACCATGCCTCATGGGCAAGATGACTAAAACTTCGTTCTCCAGAACAATGGAGCGTGCCAGTGACTTGTTGGAAATCATACATACCGATGTGTGCGGTCCGATGAGCGTGGAGGCACGCGGCGGATATCATTATTTTCTCACCTTCACTGATGATTTGAGTAGATATGGTTATGTCTACTTAATGAAGCACAAGTATGAAACATTTGAAAAGTTCAAGCAATTTCAGAGTGAAGTTGAAAATCATCGTAACAAGAAGATCAAGTTCCTATGGTCTGATCGTGGGGGTGAATATCTGAGTTTCGAGTTTGGTGCTCACTTAAGACAATGTGGAATTGTTTCACAGTTGACACCGCCTGGAACACCACAGCGTAATGGTGTGTCCGAACGTCGTAATCGTACTTTATTAGAGATGGTGCGATCTATGATGTCTCTTACCGATTTGCCGTTATCGTTTTGGGATTATGCATTAGACACAGCTGCATTCACTTTAAATAGGGCACCATAAAAATCCGTTGAGACGACACCATACGAACTGTGGTATGGCAAAAGGCCAAAGTTATCGTTTCTTAAAGTTTGGGGATGTGATGCTTATGTCAAAAAGCTTCAGCCTGAAAAGTTGGAACCCAACGCGGAAAAGTGCATCTTCATAGGTTACCCAAAAGAGACAGTTGGGTACACCTTCTATCTCAAATCCGAGGGCAAAGTGTTTGTTGCTAAAAATGGAGCTTTTCTCGAGAAGGAGTTTCTCTCGAGAGAATTGAGTGGGAGGAAGATAGAACTTGATGAGGTTGTCGAACCTCTCATCCCTCTGGATGGTGGCGCAGGGCAAGGGGAAACCCCTGTCGTTGCGACGCCGGTTGAGGAGGAAGTTAATGATGATGATCATGAAACTCCGGTTCAAGTTCCTATCAAACCACGCAGGTCGACGAGACCACGTGCTGCTCCAGAGTGGTACCGTAATCCCGTTTTGTCAATCATGTTGTTAGACAACAATGAACCTGCAAATTATGAAGAAGAAATGGTGGGCCCAGATTCCAACAAATGGCTGGAGGCCATGAAGTCCGCGATAGGATCCATGTATGGAAACAAAGTGTGGACTTTGGAAGTACTACCTGAGGGCCGCAAGGCTATTCAGAACAAATGGATCTTTAAGAAGAAGACGGACGCTGACGGCAATGTGACCGTTTATAAAGCTCGACTTGTGGCAAAGGGTTTTTCACAAGTTCAAGGAGTTGACTACGATGAGACATTCTCACCCGTAGCGATGCTTAAGTCCGTTAGAATCATGTTAGAAATAGCTGCATTTTTCGATTATGAAATCTCGCAGATGGATGTCAAAACGGCGTTCCTTAACGGTTTCCTTAAGGAAGAGTTGTATATGATGCAACCCGAAGGTTTTGTCGATCCTAAAAATGCTAACAAGGTATGCAAGCTCCAGTGATTCATTTATGGACTGGTGCGAGCATCTCGGAGTTGGAATAAACGGTTTTATGAGGTGATCAAAGCATTTGGGTTTATACAAGTGGTTGGAGAATCTTGTATTTACAAGAAAGTGAGTGGGAGCTCTGTGACGTTTCTAATATTATATGTGGATGACATATTACTGACTGGAAACAACGTAGAGTTTTTGGAAAGCATAAAGGATTACTTGAATAAAAGTTTCTCTATTAAGGACCTAGGATAAGCTGCTTACATTCTAGGCATTAAGATCTACAGGGATAGATCGAAGCGCCTGATAGGACTTTCACAAAGCACATACCTTGATAAAGTTTTGAAGAGGTTCAAAATGGAACAGTCCAAGAAAGGGTTCTTGCCAGTTTTACAAGGTACGAGATTGAGTAAGACTCAGTGCCCAGCAACTGATAAAGATAGAGAGCATATGAGCACCGTCCCCTATGCTCCAGCCATAGGATCTATCATGTATGCAATGTTGTGCACTAGACCGGACGTTAGCCTGGCCATAAGAATGGCAGCCAGGTTCCAGAGTAATCCAGGAGTGGATCACTGGACGGCGGTCAAGAATATCCTGAAGTACCTGAAAAGGACTAACGAGATGTTTCTCGTGTATGGAGGTGATGAAGAGCTCGCCGTAAAGGGTTACGTCGATGCAAGCTTTGACACAGATCCGGACGACTCTAAGTCGCAGACCGGATACGTATTTATTCTTAATGGGGGTGCGATAAGCTGGTGCAGTTCCAAGCAAACCGTCGTAGCTGATTCTACATGTGAAGCGGAGTACATGGCTGCCTCAGAGGCGGCTAAGGAGGGTGTCTGGATGAAGCAGTTCATGACGGATCTTGGAGTGGTGCCAAGCGCACTGAATCCAATAACCTTGTTCTGTGACAACACGGGTGCCATTGCCTTAGCAAAGGAACCACGGTTTCACAAGAAGATCAGACACATCAAACGACGTTTCAACCTCATCCGCGACTACGTCGAAGGAGAGGACGTAAATATATGCAAAGTGCACACGGATCTGAATGTAGCAGACCCGCTGACTAAACCTCTTCCACGGGCAAAGCATGATCAACACCAGAACTGTATGGGTGTTAGATTTATTACAATGTAATTCGCATGGTGATGTGAGGACTAGATTATTGACTCTAGTGCAAGTGGGAGACTGTTGGAATTATGCCCTAGAGGCAATAATAACTATAGTTATTATTATAATTCATGTATCAAGAAAATCGTTTATTATCCATGCTATAATTGTATTGAATGAAGACTTATATACATGTGTGGATACATAGACAAAACAGTGTCCCTAGCAAGCCTCTAGTTGGCTAGCCAGTTGATCAAAGATAGTCAGGGTCTTCTGACTATGTACAAGGTGTTGTTGCTTGATAACTGGATCACGTCATTAGGAGAATCACGTGATGGACTAGACCCAAACTAATAGACGTAGCATGTTGATCATGTCATTTTGTTGCTACTGTTTTCTGGGTGTCAAGTATTTGTTCCTATGACCATGAGATCATATAACTCACTGACACCGGAGGAATGCTTTGTGTGTATCAAACGTCGCAACGTAATTGCGTGACTATAAAGATGCTCTACAGGTATCTCCGAAGGTGTTCATTGAGTTAGTATGGATCGAGACTGGGATTTGTCACTCCGTGTGACAGAGAGGTATCTTGGGGCCCACTCGGTAATACAACATCACACACAAGCCTTGCAAGCAATGTAACTTAGTGTAAGTTGCGGGATCTTGTATTACGGAACGAGTAAAGAGACTTGTCGGTAAACGAGATTGAAATAGGTATGCGGATACTGACGATCGAATCTCGGGCAAGTAACATACCGAAGGACAAAGGGAATGACATACGGGATTGTATGAATCCCTGGCACTGAGGTTCAAACGATAAGGTCTTCGTAGAATATGTGGGATCCAATATGGGCATCCAGGTCCCGCTATTGGATATTGACCGAGGAGTCACTCGGGTCATGTCTACATAGTTCTCGAACCCACAGGGTCTGCACACTTAAGGTTCGACGTTGTTTTATGCGTATTTGAGTTATATGGTTGGTTACCGAATGTTGTTCGGAGTCCCGGATGAGATCACGGACGTCACGACGGTTTCCGGAATGGTACGGAAACGAAGATTGATATATAGGATTACCTCATTTGATTACCGGAAGGTTTTCGGAGTTACCGGGAATGTACCGGGAATGACGAATGGGTTCCGGGTGTTCACCGGGGGGGGCAGCCCACCCCGGGGAAGCCCATAGGCCTTGGGGGTGGCGCACCAGCCCTTGGTGGGCTGGTGGGATAGCCCAAGAAGGCCCTATGCGCCATAGATAGAAAATCAAAGAGAAAAGAAAAAAAAAGGGAGGTGGGAAGGGAGAGAAGGACTCCACCTTCCAATCCTAGTTGGACTAGGATTGGAGGAGGAATCCTCCTCCCTTGGTGGCGCAGCCCTTGGGGCTCCTTGAGCCTCAAGGCAAGCCTCCCCTCCTCTCCTCCTATATATATGGAGCTATTAGGGCTGATTTGAGACAACTTTTGCCACGACAGCCCGACCACATACCTCCACGGTTTTACCTCTAGATCACGTTTCTGCGGAGCTCGGGCGGAGCCCTGCTGAGATTAGATCACCACCAACCACCGGAGCGCCGTCACGCTGCCGAAGAACTCATCTACCTCTCCGTCTCTCTTGCTGGATCAAGAAGGCCGAGACCATCGTCGACCTGTACGTGTGCTGAACGCGGAGGTGCCGTCCGTTCGGCACTAGATCGTGGGACGGATCGCGGGACGGTTCGTGGGACGGTTCGCGGGGCGGATCGAGGGACGTGAGGACGTTCCACTACATCAACCGTGTTCACTAACGCTTCTGTTGTGCGATCTACAAGGGTACGTAGATCGGAAATCCCCTCTCGTAGATGGACATTACCATGATAGGTCTTCGTGCGCGTAGGAAAATTTTTGTTTCCCATGCGACGTTCCCCAACATGTACTACATCCCATGGCTTTGCAACAACATCATCTTTATTGGGAAGCTTGACGAGAACGGATGCAAGGTGGATATCAAGAACGGAGTGATGACGATCTTCGACAACCTCCGAAACGTGGTAGCTCGTGTTAATCGCACACAGAACAGGCTCTATATCCTCAACCTTGATCAATCTCAACCGGAGTGTTGGCTCTCCAAGAGTGACGATGATTCGTGGTTATGACATGCTAGATTTGGACACGCTAACTTCTAAGCCTTGAAGAGGATGTCAAAGATGGAGATGGTATCTGGGATGCCATTTATCGACCATGTTGATCGAGTATGTGACGGGTGCTTGGTTGGAAAACAACACCGCAAGCCTTTCCCTGCTCAGTCTACCTATCGTGCAAGTGATGCACTCGAGCTGCTCCATGGTGATCTATGTGGCCTATCACCCCGGCGACTCACGCAGGAAAGAAGTACTTCTTTCTTGTGGTAGATGACTACTCGAGATATATGTGGGTTATTCTCCTACGATCTAAAGATGAGGCGTTTGAAGCGTTCAAGAAGCTGAAGGCTGCAACGGAGATGGAACACAAGCTGAAGGTTCGCGCTCTATGGACAGATCGCGGCGGAGAGTTTACGTCGAATGAGTTCAACGACTACTGCGAGAAGATTGGCATAAAAAGGTTCCTCGCGGTACCTTACACACCGCAGCATAACGGGGTCGTTGAAAGGTGCAATCGAACCGTCGTTGACATGGCAAGTAGTTTACTCAAGAGCAAGAACCTGCCGAGGACTTTTTGGGGAGAAGTTGTCTCGACGGCGGTCTATCTTCTCAACCGGGCTCCAACAAAGGCGGTGATCGGCAAGATAACGTATGAAGCAATTTACGAATGTAGGCCGAATGTGTCTCATATACGAACGGTCGGGTGTGTGGCACATGTGAAGACGACGGAGCCGCATCCCTCAAACTTTGTCGATCGTAGCACCAAGATGGTGTTCATCGGATACGAGAGGAGTTCCGGCACCAAGGCATGCCGCTTCTACGATCCACAAACTAAGCGTCTATGAATTTCACATGACGTCGTGTTTGAAGAAAACCACACGTGGAATTGGAGCACTGCAGCCGACGATGCTCCAAACAGTAACATATTCACAGTTGAATTTCCAACTGACGATGATGCTGGAGAGGACGCCCACGATGTTGGGAAGACACCCAACCAAGGTGACCACCATGATAGTGATCATCATGGTGCCGACATCGACGACGACGCGCATAGGTTGCAAGGAGATAGCGACAACAATGCACACGGCACATGCGGAGATCTCAACGACAACGTCGACAACGAGACGCATAGTGATGACGACAATCAAGATGATGGTCATAATCACGATGACTACACCGATGACATGGATGACGATGACACGCCCGGGTTTATTAGACACGTGAGCATCCGGACGTTGTCCCTATTTACAAGGCCTGCATGCACTGATGTATTTTATCCGTGCTTAGATAGCACTTAATAAAAGCAAGTACAATAAGGTACAGTCAGCAGGCTGTAAGGCATAAAATATTATATTTTTGTTGAGTTGGATGAGAGAGAAGGGAAGCGGACTTTTTGTGAAGAGTCAGCTCTAGCACGTGCTCCTAGGTACTTTATGAGAATGAAAGGTGGGTCATATATAATTAAAATAGTACTCTTTTATAGCTAACTATTGTACAAGCTAGCTATAAGATGAGTTATAAAATAGCTTATAGCCAGCTGTTGGCTATACTATTAACCATGGTCTAAGGCAATAAAATCACTTGCATCTCTCACTATTGGGCAGGAGCCGCTGTATTAAATTAAGCCTCGAGGTGCATGCAGGAAGGTGTGTGCATGCAGCCTGATCACATTCTTTTTGACAGTTAATTTTATGCAGAAGCCGATGGAATAGTGCTAATTTTAGGTAATTAATTATTGTGCATTGGTAACTGTGTTTTGGTCTAAGGGCCCAATAAACCCGGACGGAGAGATATGATTTTAGCAGGTTGCCGTCCCAATGGTCCATCTTCTACACAAATGCCCTGTAAACCAAGAAGGGGTATATGGTTTAGTAGGTTTTTGCCTAAGGCTATTTCGAATGGTCCACCTTGTACAGGTGCTAAGGCTGGCCATAATGGGGAGTAACATAGTAGTAACATCACACATTACAATGCAAATTTGCTTATGTGGCAGTGAGTTAATGAGGAGAGAGGTGCTTGTGGTAATTAGCTATGTTACAGTAACATCACACATACCAATACAAAATGAGTCTATATCCTAATTAATATGACATCCCACAAATGTTACTACCCACTATGGAGGTAGTAACATAGACCAGTAACATGTGCATGTTACTTGGCTAAGTTACTCCCCACTATGAGCAGCCTAAGGTTGTTACACAGTTAAAAAATATGTGGCAAACTATTTAATAGGAGAGAGATGAGTGTGATGACCCTAGAAAAAAACAATGCTAAGCGCGTGAACGTAGGTAAAACAATTAAATCAAATAAATGCACCAATGCATGCACAACATTAATTGCAAAAGCCTTAAATAAGGAGGCTTAGCTACAATAAGCTAAAAAACTATTGTTTAAAAACTTTAGTTGTTAAACGATTTAATGTGCTTAGCACCTCATCTTAGCACCAATGTCTTGGAGGTGGCCTAACGGTGATAAATTATGTGCCCTGTAACCCTACCACGTGCTATTGTTTAAGTTGAAATCATTGTCATTGTCAGTGTGGCCATGATGTATCAACGTCATAAGTTGAGCAAGCGTAGTTCAAATCCGCCGATGGACACCACAATGTATCGAAGTGTTGTGGGCAGCCTAAGATACTTGGTGTGTGCCCAACCTAACTTGGCTTATTTAGTTGGGATCGTGAGTCGTTTCATGGAGAATCCGACAACCGAGCACATGAGCGCGGTCAAGCAAATCTTGCGCTATGTGAAAGAAACTATTAATCTTGGTTGCATGTATCGAAAGGGAAATGAAGGATTGGTCCTTCGTGGATATTTAGATAGCCACATGACAGGTGATGTTGATGACCGAAAGAGCACAATGGGCATGGTTTTCTACCTTCGTCCGAATCCGATTAGCTGAAATTCTCATAAGCAAAAGGTGATGGCGTTATCTTCATGCGAGGCAAAATACATAGCGGCAAGCACGGCAACTTGTCAAGAAGGGGTATATGGTTTTAGTAGGTTTGAATATATATTTTTCATCACATATAATACATATTTAGATAGTTAAATTATCAACCTAGAAGTACACCAATGCCCTATAAGCCAAGAAGGGGTATATGGTTTTAGTAGGTTTTTGACTAAGGTTATTCCCAATGGTCCACCTTGTACAGGTGCTAAGGCTGCCACACAAGCAAAAATATGTGGCAAACTAATTAATAGGAGAGACATGAGTGTGGTGACTCTAGAAAAAAAATGCTAACTGCGTGAACCTACATAAAACAATTAAATGAAAGAAATGCAGCAATGCAAGCACAACATTAGTTACAAAAACATTAAATAAGGAGACTTAGCTACAATAAGTAGGCTGGCCATAGTGGAGAGTATCATATAGTAGTATCATGATACTACCTCCATAATGCATAGTATCATAAACTAGTATCATATATGACTTTATTTATTGACATGCATGACACATAGTAGTATAACATTTAACATGTTACAGTATCTACCTATGTTACTCTAATTCTCTCTCTTCTTTAATTATTTGCCACATCAGCATGTTTGATATTTCCAAGTATATGATACTAGTACTTAAGTTGGGCTGGCCATAGTGGGAGTAACTTAAGTAGTGTCATAATCTTGGGACTAGTAAACATGCTGATGTGGCATAAAATTAAAGAAGAGAGAGAGGGTAAAAGTAACATAGATAGATACCATAACATGTTAAATGTTATGCTACTATGTGTCTTGCATGTCAATAGATAAGACCATCTATCATATGCATGATACTACTGTATGATACTTCCCACCATGACCAGCCTTACTCACACTATGGCCACTATACAATGGAAAGTTTAGTTGCTAAACGATTTAATGTGTTTAACGTCTCATCTTAATATAGTACCAATGTGTTGGAGATGGCCTGATAATGATAAATTATGTGGCCTGCAACCCTACCACGTGCTATTGTCTAAGTTGAGCTCATTGTCATTGTGAGTGTGGGCCATCAGGCCATGTGACTTCCAACTTATTTATTCATCCTCGTGGGAAGAAGAGCGTCGAGATCTGCCGGCGAGGAAAGAGAGTGCCGCCGATGGCCGCCGTCGCCCCCACGCCCGAGGACCACGTGGCCGCCGACGCTGCCAAGCTCGTCGCCGGCCACGTCGAAGACGATGAGCAGCAAGGGGGTTGTTGCTGCTGCAGTGCTGCGTCTTCATCTCTGGCGAGGCGAGCCACGTCCTGGTGTCGCCGGAGGCTCGTGCCGCGCCCCGTCGAACGGACCGAGCCGGCAGCCAAGCCCAAGCGGGTGCTCGTGGCGGTGGCCGCCGGTACCGAGCCGCTCGAGGCAGCCGCCGCGGCCGACATCCTCAACCGCGCCGGCGCAAGGGTCGCCGTCGTCACCGCGTCTGAGGACCTCGTCGTGGAGGCCGCCCATGGGGTCAGGTTCGCCGCGGACGGCAGAGTCGCCGAGCTGGGAACAGACGAGTTGGACCTCATCGTGCTGCCGGTACGTACGCCTTCTCCATACCCAGTCAAACTAGATCGAGTGTCACTGTGTCAGTGTCATCATCAGTTTCCATCACCACCTTCATACATGTTGCTGGTGGTAGGGAGGAATGGTAGGATCAGTCAATCTCAGGGACTGCAAGCAGCTGGAGAAGATGGTGAGGAAGCACGCTGAATCGGGTCGTCTGTGCGGCGCCATCGGCGCGTCGCCGGCGGTGGCGCTGGCTCACTGGGGCGTGCTCAAAGGCTTCAGGGCGACCTGCCATCCGGCCCTGCTGCGGCAGCTTGGCGACGACGGCGGGGTGATCGCCGTGGATGACAGGGTGGTGAAGGACAGGAACGTGGTGACCAGCCAGGGCGTCGGGACGGCCATCGAGTTCGCGCTTGCCTTGGTGGAGCAGCTCTACGGCAAACCCAAAGCAGAGGAGGTCGCCGGGCCTTTGGTACCCGCACTACTACTTCTTCACTTCAATTTTTCTACATACATACACACACATACATACATACATACATACATACATACATACATATATTTGCTCTGTGTGTGTGTGTGCAACTTTCTTACATATTCAATTTGTAGTATGTGCGCCCCCAGCAAGGAGTCAAGTATACCATCCAAGAGTACAATCACATGGAGTGGAAATGCACCGGCACACCTCTGGTAAAATATATACTCTTACATGCACTTGCTAGGAGTAATAAGTAAACCAAACAGTTCATCCAAGGTTCCCTTGATTAGGTTCTTGTGCCCGTTGCCAATGGCTCGGAGGAGATGGAAGCTCTGAACCTGATCGACGTCCTGCGTAGGGCAGGCGCACGCGTCACCGTGGCGTCGGTCGAGGACGCGCCGCGCATCGTCACCCGCCACTACAAGCTCAATCTGATCGCAATGGCTCGGAGGAGATGGAAGCTCTGAACCTGATCGACGTCCTGCGTAGGGCAGGCGCACGCGTCACCGTGGCGTCGGTCGAGGACGCGCCGCGCATCGTCACCCGCCACTACAAGCTCAATCTGATCGCAATGGCTCGGAGGAGATGGAAGCTCTGAACCTGATCGACGTCCTGCGTAGGGCAGGCGCACGCGTCACCGTGGCGTCGGTCGAGGACGCGCCGCGCATCGTCACCCGCCACTACAAGCTCAATCTGATCGCAATGGCTCGGAGGAGATGGAAGCTCTGAACCTGATCGACGTCCTGCGTAGGGCAGGCGCACGCGTCACCGTGGCGTCGGTCGAGGACGCGCCGCGCATCGTCACCCGCCACTACAAGCTCAATCTGATCGCAATGGCTCGGAGGAGATGGAAGCTCTGAACCTGATCGACGTCCTGCGTAGGGCAGGCGCACGCGTCACCGTGGCGTCGGTCGAGGACGCGCCGCGCATCGTCACCCGCCACTACAAGCTCAATCTGATCGCAATGGCTCGGAGGAGATGGAAGCTCTGAACCTGATCGACGTCCTGCGTAGGGCAGGCGCACGCGTCACCGTGGCGTCGGTCGAGGACGCGCCGCGCATCGTCACCCGCCACTACAAGCTCAATCTGATCGCAATGGCTCGGAGGAGATGGAAGCTCTGAACCTGATCGACGTCCTGCGTAGGGCAGGCGCACGCGTCACCGTGGCGTCGGTCGAGGACGCGCCGCGCATCGTCACCCGCCACTACAAGCTCAATCTGATCGCAATGGCTCGGAGGAGATGGAAGCTCTGAACCTGATCGACGTCCTGCGTAGGGCAGGCGCACGCGTCACCGTGGCGTCGGTCGAGGACGCGCCGCGCATCGTCACCCGCCACTACAAGCTCAATCTGATCGCAATGGCTCGGAGGAGATGGAAGCTCTGAACCTGATCGACGTCCTGCGTAGGGCAGGCGCACGCGTCACCGTGGCGTCGGTCGAGGACGCGCCGCGCATCGTCACCCGCCACTACAAGCTCAATCTGATCGCAATGGCTCGGAGGAGATGGAAGCTCTGAACCTGATCGACGTCCTGCGTAGGGCAGGCGCACGCGTCACCGTGGCGTCGGTCGAGGACGCGCCGCGCATCGTCACCCGCCACTACAAGCTCAATCTGATCGCAATGGCTCGGAGGAGATGGAAGCTCTGAACCTGATCGACGTCCTGCGTAGGGCAGGCGCACGCGTCACCGTGGCGTCGGTCGAGGACGCGCCGCGCATCGTCACCCGCCACTACAAGCTCAATCTGATCGCAATGGCTCGGAGGAGATGGAAGCTCTGAACCTGATCGACGTCCTGCGTAGGGCAGGCGCACGCGTCACCGTGGCGTCGGTCGAGGACGCGCCGCGCATCGTCACCCGCCACTACAAGCTCAATCTGATCGCAATGGCTCGGAGGAGATGGAAGCTCTGAACCTGATCGACGTCCTGCGTAGGGCAGGCGCACGCGTCACCGTGGCGTCGGTCGAGGACGCGCCGCGCATCGTCACCCGCCACTACAAGCTCAATCTGATCGCAATGGCTCGGAGGAGATGGAAGCTCTGAACCTGATCGACGTCCTGCGTAGGGCAGGCGCACGCGTCACCGTGGCGTCGGTCGAGGACGCGCCGCGCATCGTCACCCGCCACTACAAGCTCAATCTGATCGCAATGGCTCGGAGGAGATGGAAGCTCTGAACCTGATCGACGTCCTGCGTAGGGCAGGCGCACGCGTCACCGTGGCGTCGGTCGAGGACGCGCCGCGCATCGTCACCCGCCACTACAAGCTCAATCTGATCGCAATGGCTCGGAGGAGATGGAAGCTCTGAACCTGATCGACGTCCTGCGTAGGGCAGGCGCACGCGTCACCGTGGCGTCGGTCGAGGACGCGCCGCGCATCGTCACCCGCCACTACAAGCTCAATCTGATCGCAATGGCTCGGAGGAGATGGAAGCTCTGAACCTGATCGACGTCCTGCGTAGGGCAGGCGCACGCGTCACCGTGGCGTCGGTCGAGGACGCGCCGCGCATCGTCACCCGCCACTACAAGCTCAATCTGATCGCAATGGCTCGGAGGAGATGGAAGCTCTGAACCTGATCGACGTCCTGCGTAGGGCAGGCGCACGCGTCACCGTGGCGTCGGTCGAGGACGCGCCGCGCATCGTCACCCGCCACTACAAGCTCAATCTGATCGCAATGGCTCGGAGGAGATGGAAGCTCTGAACCTGATCGACGTCCTGCGTAGGGCAGGCGCACGCGTCACCGTGGCGTCGGTCGAGGACGCGCCGCGCATCGTCACCCGCCACTACAAGCTCAATCTGATCGCAATGGCTCGGAGGAGATGGAAGCTCTGAACCTGATCGACGTCCTGCGTAGGGCAGGCGCACGCGTCACCGTGGCGTCGGTCGAGGACGCGCCGCGCATCGTCACCCGCCACTACAAGCTCAATCTGATCGCAATGGCTCGGAGGAGATGGAAGCTCTGAACCTGATCGACGTCCTGCGTAGGGCAGGCGCACGCGTCACCGTGGCGTCGGTCGAGGACGCGCCGCGCATCGTCACCCGCCACTACAAGCTCAATCTGATCGCAATGGCTCGGAGGAGATGGAAGCTCTGAACCTGATCGACGTCCTGCATAGGGCAGGCGCACGCGTCACCGTGGCGTCGGTCGAGGACGCGCCGCGCATCGTCACCCGCCACTACAAGCTCAATCTGATCGCAATGGCTCGGAGGAGATGGAAGCTCTGAACCTGATCGACGTCCTGCGTAGGGCAGGCGCACGCGTCACCGTGGCGTCGGTCGAGGACGCGCCGCGCATCGTCACCCGCCACTACAAGCTCAATCTGATCGCAATGGCTCGGAGGAGATGGAAGCTCTGAACCTGATCGACGTCCTGCGTAGGGCAGGCGCACGCGTCACCGTGGCGTCGGTCGAGGACGCGCCGCGCATCGTCACCCGCCACTACAAGCTCAATCTGATCGCAATGGCTCGGAGGAGATGGAAGCTCTGAACCTGATCGACGTCCTGCGTAGGGCAGGCGCACGCGTCACCGTGGCGTCGGTCGAGGACGCGCCGCGCATCGTCACCCGCCACTACAAGCTCAATCTGATCGCAATGGCTCGGAGGAGATGGAAGCTCTGAACCTGATCGACGTCCTGCGTAGGGCAGGCGCACGCGTCACCGTGGCGTCGGTCGAGGACGCGCCGCGCATCGTCACCCGCCACTACAAGCTCAATCTGATCGCAATGGCTCGGAGGAGATGGAAGCTCTGAACCTGATCGACGTCCTGCGTAGGGCAGGCGCACGCGTCACCGTGGCGTCGGTCGAGGACGCGCCGCGCATCGTCACCCGCCACTACAAGCTCAATCTGATCGCAATGGCTCGGAGGAGATGGAAGCTCTGAACCTGATCGACGTCCTGCGTAGGGCAGGCGCACGCGTCACCGTGGCGTCGGTCGAGGACGCGCCGCGCATCGTCACCCGCCACTACAAGCTCAATCTGATCGCAATGGCTCGGAGGAGATGGAAGCTCTGAACCTGATCGACGTCCTGCGTAGGGCAGGCGCACGCGTCACCGTGGCGTCGGTCGAGGACGCGCCGCGCATCGTCACCCGCCACTACAAGCTCAATCTGATCGCAATGGCTCGGAGGAGATGGAAGCTCTGAACCTGATCGACGTCCTGCGTAGGGCAGGCGCACGCGTCACCGTGGCGTCGGTCGAGGACGCGCCGCGCATCGTCACCCGCCACTACAAGCTCAATCTGATCGCAATGGCTCGGAGGAGATGGAAGCTCTGAACCTGATCGACGTCCTGCGTAGGGCAGGCGCACGCGTCACCGTGGCGTCGGTCGAGGACGCGCCGCGCATCGTCACCCGCCACTACAAGCTCAATCTGATCGCAATGGCTCGGAGGAGATGGAAGCTCTGAACCTGATCGACGTCCTGCGTAGGGCAGGCGCACGCGTCACCGTGGCGTCGGTCGAGGACGCGCCGCGCATCGTCACCCGCCACTACAAGCTCAATCTGATCGCAATGGCTCGGAGGAGATGGAAGCTCTGAACCTGATCGACGTCCTGCGTAGGGCAGGCGCACGCGTCACCGTGGCGTCGGTCGAGGACGCGCCGCGCATCGTCACCCGCCACTACAAGCTCAATCTGATCGCAATGGCTCGGAGGAGATGGAAGCTCTGAACCTGATCGACGTCCTGCGTAGGGCAGGCGCACGCGTCACCGTGGCGTCGGTCGAGGACGCGCCGCGCATCGTCACCCGCCACTACAAGCTCAATCTGATCGCAATGGCTCGGAGGAGATGGAAGCTCTGAACCTGATCGACGTCCTGCGTAGGGCAGGCGCACGCGTCACCGTGGCGTCGGTCGAGGACGCGCCGCGCATCGTCACCCGCCACTACAAGCTCAATCTGATCGCAATGGCTCGGAGGAGATGGAAGCTCTGAACCTGATCGACGTCCTGCGTAGGGCAGGCGCACGCGTCACCGTGGCGTCGGTCGAGGACGCGCCGCGCATCGTCACCCGCCACTACAAGCTCAATCTGATCGCAATGGCTCGGAGGAGATGGAAGCTCTGAACCTGATCGACGTCCTGCGTAGGGCAGGCGCACGCGTCACCGTGGCGTCGGTCGAGGACGCGCCGCGCATCGTCACCCGCCACTACAAGCTCAATCTGATCGCAATGGCTCGGAGGAGATGGAAGCTCTGAACCTGATCGACGTCCTGCGTAGGGCAGGCGCACGCGTCACCGTGGCGTCGGTCGAGGACGCGCCGCGCATCGTCACCCGCCACTACAAGCTCAATCTGATCGCAATGGCTCGGAGGAGATGGAAGCTCTGAACCTGATCGACGTCCTGCGTAGGGCAGGCGCACGCGTCACCGTGGCGTCGGTCGAGGACGCGCCGCGCATCGTCACCCGCCACTACAAGCTCAATCTGATCGCAATGGCTCGGAGGAGATGGAAGCTCTGAACCTGATCGACGTCCTGCGTAGGGCAGGCGCACGCGTCACCGTGGCGTCGGTCGAGGACGCGCCGCGCATCGTCACCCGCCACTACAAGCTCAATCTGATCGCAATGGCTCGGAGGAGATGGAAGCTCTGAACCTGATCGACGTCCTGCGTAGGGCAGGCGCACGCGTCACCGTGGCGTCGGTCGAGGACGCGCCGCGCATCGTCACCCGCCACTACAAGCTCAATCTGATCGCAATGGCTCGGAGGAGATGGAAGCTCTGAACCTGATCGACGTCCTGCGTAGGGCAGGCGCACGCGTCACCGTGGCGTCGGTCGAGGACGCGCCGCGCATCGTCACCCGCCACTACAAGCTCAATCTGATCGCAATGGCTCGGAGGAGATGGAAGCTCTGAACCTGATCGACGTCCTGCGTAGGGCAGGCGCACGCGTCACCGTGGCGTCGGTCGAGGACGCGCCGCGCATCGTCACCCGCCACTACAAGCTCAATCTGATCGCAATGGCTCGGAGGAGATGGAAGCTCTGAACCTGATCGACGTCCTGCGTAGGGCAGGCGCACGCGTCACCGTGGCGTCGGT
Organism: Hordeum vulgare subsp. vulgare; assembly: GCF_904849725.1. Taxonomy (NCBI): domain Eukaryota; kingdom Viridiplantae; phylum Streptophyta; class Magnoliopsida; order Poales; family Poaceae; genus Hordeum; species Hordeum vulgare. The sequence continues at coordinate 2,598,428 of NC_058518.1, read as the reverse complement.
CGAGGACGCGCCGCGCATCGTCACCCGCCACTACAAGCTCAATCTGATCGCAATGGCTCGGAGGAGATGGAAGCTCTGAACCTGATCGACGTCCTGCGTAGGGCAGGCGCACGCGTCACCGTGGCGTCGGTCGAGGACGCGCCGCGCATCGTCACCCGCCACTACAAGCTCAATCTGATCGCAATGGCTCGGAGGAGATGGAAGCTCTGAACCTGATCGACGTCCTGCGTAGGGCAGGCGCACGCGTCACCGTGGCGTCGGTCGAGGACGCGCCGCGCATCGTCACCCGCCACTACAAGCTCAATCTGATCGCAATGGCTCGGAGGAGATGGAAGCTCTGAACCTGATCGACGTCCTGCGTAGGGCAGGCGCACGCGTCACCGTGGCGTCGGTCGAGGACGCGCCGCGCATCGTCACCCGCCACTACAAGCTCAATCTGATCGCAATGGCTCGGAGGAGATGGAAGCTCTGAACCTGATCGACGTCCTGCGTAGGGCAGGCGCACGCGTCACCGTGGCGTCGGTCGAGGACGCGCCGCGCATCGTCACCCGCCACTACAAGCTCAATCTGATCGCAATGGCTCGGAGGAGATGGAAGCTCTGAACCTGATCGACGTCCTGCGTAGGGCAGGCGCACGCGTCACCGTGGCGTCGGTCGAGGACGCGCCGCGCATCGTCACCCGCCACTACAAGCTCAATCTGATCGCAATGGCTCGGAGGAGATGGAAGCTCTGAACCTGATCGACGTCCTGCGTAGGGCAGGCGCACGCGTCACCGTGGCGTCGGTCGAGGACGCGCCGCGCATCGTCACCCGCCACTACAAGCTCAATCTGATCGCAATGGCTCGGAGGAGATGGAAGCTCTGAACCTGATCGACGTCCTGCGTAGGGCAGGCGCACGCGTCACCGTGGCGTCGGTCGAGGACGCGCCGCGCATCGTCACCCGCCACTACAAGCTCAATCTGATCGCAATGGCTCGGAGGAGATGGAAGCTCTGAACCTGATCGACGTCCTGCGTAGGGCAGGCGCACGCGTCACCGTGGCGTCGGTCGAGGACGCGCCGCGCATCGTCACCCGCCACTACAAGCTCAATCTGATCGCAATGGCTCGGAGGAGATGGAAGCTCTGAACCTGATCGACGTCCTGCGTAGGGCAGGCGCACGCGTCACCGTGGCGTCGGTCGAGGACGCGCCGCGCATCGTCACCCGCCACTACAAGCTCAATCTGATCGCAATGGCTCGGAGGAGATGGAAGCTCTGAACCTGATCGACGTCCTGCGTAGGGCAGGCGCACGCGTCACCGTGGCGTCGGTCGAGGACGCGCCGCGCATCGTCACCCGCCACTACAAGCTCAATCTGATCGCAATGGCTCGGAGGAGATGGAAGCTCTGAACCTGATCGACGTCCTGCGTAGGGCAGGCGCACGCGTCACCGTGGCGTCGGTCGAGGACGCGCCGCGCATCGTCACCCGCCACTACAAGCTCAATCTGATCGCAATGGCTCGGAGGAGATGGAAGCTCTGAACCTGATCGACGTCCTGCGTAGGGCAGGCGCACGCGTCACCGTGGCGTCGGTCGAGGACGCGCCGCGCATCGTCACCCGCCACTACAAGCTCAATCTGATCGCAATGGCTCGGAGGAGATGGAAGCTCTGAACCTGATCGACGTCCTGCGTAGGGCAGGCGCACGCGTCACCGTGGCGTCGGTCGAGGACGCGCCGCGCATCGTCACCCGCCACTACAAGCTCAATCTGATCGCAATGGCTCGGAGGAGATGGAAGCTCTGAACCTGATCGACGCCCTGCGTAGGGCAGGCGCACGCGTCACCGTGGCGTCGGTCGAGGACGCGCCGCGCATCGTCACCCGCCACTACAAGCTCAATCTGATCGCAATGGCTCGGAGGAGATGGAAGCTCTGAACCTGATCGACGCCCTGCGTAGGGCAGGCGCACGCGTCACCGTGGCGTCGGTCGAGGACGCGCCGCGCATCGTCACCCGCCACTACAAGCTCAATCTGATCGCAATGGCTCGGAGGAGATGGAAGCTCTGAACCTGATCGACGCCCTGCGTAGGGCAGGCGCACGCGTCACCGTGGCGTCGGTCGAGGACGCGCCGCGCATCGTCACCCGCCACTACAAGCTCAATCTGATCGCAATGGCTCGGAGGAGATGGAAGCTCTGAACCTGATCGACGCCCTGCGTAGGGCAGGCGCACGCGTCACCGTGGCGTCGGTCGAGGACGCGCCGCGCATCGTCACCCGCCACTACAAGCTCAATCTGATCGCAATGGCTCGGAGGAGATGGAAGCTCTGAACCTGATCGACGCCCTGCGTAGGGCAGGCGCACGCGTCACCGTGGCGTCGGTCGAGGACGGGCCGCGCATCGTCACCCGCCACTACAAGCTCAATCTGATCGCAATGGCTCGGAGGAGATGGAAGCTCTGAACCTGATCGACGCCCTGCGTAGGGCAGGCGCACGCGTCACCGTGGCGTCGGTCGAGGACGCGCCGCGCATCGTCACCCGCCACTACAAGCTCAATCTGATCGCAATGGCTCGGAGGAGATGGAAGCTCTGAACCTGATCGACGCCCTGCGTAGGGCAGGCGCACGCGTCACCGTGGCGTCGGTCGAGGACGCGCCGCGCATCGTCACCCGCCACTACAAGCTCAATCTGATCGCAATGGCTCGGAGGAGATGGAAGCTCTGAACCTGATCGACGCCCTGCGTAGGGCAGGCGCACGCGTCACCGTGGCGTCGGTCGAGGACGCGCCGCGCATCGTCACCCGCCACTACAAGCTCAATCTGATCGCAATGGCTCGGAGGAGATGGAAGCTCTGAACCTGATCGACGCCCTGCGTAGGGCAGGCGCACGCGTCACCGTGGCGTCGGTCGAGGACGCGCCGCGCATCGTCACCCGCCACTACAAGCTCAATCTGATCGCAATGGCTCGGAGGAGATGGAAGCTCTGAACCTGATCGACGCCCTGCGTAGGGCAGGCGCACGCGTCACCGTGGCGTCGGTCGAGGACGCGCCGCGCATCGTCACCCGCCACTACAAGCTCAATCTGATCGCAATGGCTCGGAGGAGATGGAAGCTCTGAACCTGATCGACGTCCTGCGTAGGGCAGGCGCACGCGTCACCGTGGCGTCGGTCGAGGACGCGCCGCGCATCGTCACCCGCCACTACAAGCTCAATCTGATCGCAATGGCTCGGAGGAGATGGAAGCTCTGAACCTGATCGACGTCCTGCGTAGGGCAGGCGCACGCGTCACCGTGGCGTCGGTCGAGGACGCGCCGCGCATCGTCACCCGCCACTACAAGCTCAATCTGATCGCAATGGCTCGGAGGAGATGGAAGCTCTGAACCTGATCGACGTCCTGCGTAGGGCAGGCGCACGCGTCACCGTGGCGTCGGTCGAGGACGCGCCGCGCATCGTCACCCGCCACTACAAGCTCAATCTGATCGCAATGGCTCGGAGGAGATGGAAGCTCTGAACCTGATCGACGTCCTGCGTAGGGCAGGCGCACGCGTCACCGTGGCGTCGGTCGAGGACGCGCCGCGCATCGTCACCCGCCACTACAAGCTCAATCTGATCGCAATGGCTCGGAGGAGATGGAAGCTCTGAACCTGATCGACGTCCTGCGTAGGGCAGGCGCACGCGTCACCGTGGCGTCGGTCGAGGACGCGCCGCGCATCGTCACCCGCCACTACAAGCTCAATCTGATCGCAATGGCTCGGAGGAGATGGAAGCTCTGAACCTGATCGACGTCCTGCGTAGGGCAGGCGCACGCGTCACCGTGGCGTCGGTCGAGGACGCGCCGCGCATCGTCACCCGCCACTACAAGCTCAATCTGATCGCAATGGCTCGGAGGAGATGGAAGCTCTGAACCTGATCGACGCCCTGCGTAGGGCAGGCGCACGCGTCACCGTGGCGTCGGTCGAGGACGCGCCGCGCATCGTCACCCGCCACTACAAGCTCAATCTGATCGCAATGGCTCGGAGGAGATGGAAGCTCTGAACCTGATCGACGCCCTGCGTAGGGCAGGCGCACGCGTCACCGTGGCGTCGGTCGAGGACGCGCCGCGCATCGTCACCCGCCACTACAAGCTCAATCTGATCGCAATGGCTCGGAGGAGATGGAAGCTCTGAACCTGATCGACGCCCTGCGTAGGGCAGGCGCACGCGTCACCGTGGCGTCGGTCGAGGACGCGCCGCGCATCGTCACCCGCCACTACAAGCTCAATCTGATCGCAATGGCTCGGAGGAGATGGAAGCTCTGAACCTGATCGACGCCCTGCGTAGGGCAGGCGCACGCGTCACCGTGGCGTCGGTCGAGGACGCGCCGCGCATCGTCACCCGCCACTACAAGCTCAATCTGATCGCAATGGCTCGGAGGAGATGGAAGCTCTGAACCTGATCGACGCCCTGCGTAGGGCAGGCGCACGCGTCACCGTGGCGTCGGTCGAGGACGCGCCGCGCATCGTCACCCGCCACTACAAGCTCAATCTGATCGCAATGGCTCGGAGGAGATGGAAGCTCTGAACCTGATCGACGCCCTGCGTAGGGCAGGCGCACGCGTCACCGTGGCGTCGGTCGAGGACGCGCCGCGCATCGTCACCCGCCACTACAAGCTCAATCTGATCGCAATGGCTCGGAGGAGATGGAAGCTCTGAACCTGATCGACGCCCTGCGTAGGGCAGGCGCACGCGTCACCGTGGCGTCGGTCGAGGACGCGCCGCGCATCGTCACCCGCCACTACAAGCTCAATCTGATCGCAATGGCTCGGAGGAGATGGAAGCTCTGAACCTGATCGACGCCCTGCGTAGGGCAGGCGCACGCGTCACCGTGGCGTCGGTCGAGGACGCGCCGCGCATCGTCACCCGCCACTACAAGCTCAATCTGATCGCAATGGCTCGGAGGAGATGGAAGCTCTGAACCTGATCGACGCCCTGCGTAGGGCAGGCGCACGCGTCACCGTGGCGTCGGTCGAGGACGCGCCGCGCATCGTCACCCGCCACTACAAGCTCAATCTGATCGCAATGGCTCGGAGGAGATGGAAGCTCTGAACCTGATCGACGCCCTGCGTAGGGCAGGCGCACGCGTCACCGTGGCGTCGGTCGAGGACGCGCCGCGCATCGTCACCCGCCACTACAAGCTCAATCTGATCGCAATGGCTCGGAGGAGATGGAAGCTCTGAACCTGATCGACGCCCTGCGTAGGGCAGGCGCACGCGTCACCGTGGCGTCGGTCGAGGACGCGCCGCGCATCGTCACCCGCCACTACAAGCTCAATCTGATCGCAATGGCTCGGAGGAGATGGAAGCTCTGAACCTGATCGACGTCCTGCGTAGGGCAGGCGCACGCGTCACCGTGGCGTCGGTCGAGGACGCGCCGCGCATCGTCACCCGCCACTACAAGCTCAATCTGATCGCAATGGCTCGGAGGAGATGGAAGCTCTGAACCTGATCGACGTCCTGCGTAGGGCAGGCGCACGCGTCACCGTGGCGTCGGTCGAGGACGCGCCGCGCATCGTCACCCGCCACTACAAGCTCAATCTGATCGCAATGGCTCGGAGGAGATGGAAGCTCTGAACCTGATCGACGTCCTGCGTAGGGCAGGCGCACGCGTCACCGTGGCGTCGGTCGAGGACGCGCCGCGCATCGTCACCCGCCACTACAAGCTCAATCTGATCGCAATGGCTCGGAGGAGATGGAAGCTCTGAACCTGATCGACGTCCTGCGTAGGGCAGGCGCACGCGTCACCGTGGCGTCGGTCGAGGACGCGCCGCGCATCGTCACCCGCCACTACAAGCTCAATCTGATCGCAATGGCTCGGAGGAGATGGAAGCTCTGAACCTGATCGACGTCCTGCGTAGGGCAGGCGCACGCGTCACCGTGGCGTCGGTCGAGGACGCGCCGCGCATCGTCACCCGCCACTACAAGCTCAATCTGATCGCAATGGCTCGGAGGAGATGGAAGCTCTGAACCTGATCGACGTCCTGCGTAGGGCAGGCGCACGCGTCACCGTGGCGTCGGTCGAGGACGCGCCGCGCATCGTCACCCGCCACTACAAGCTCAATCTGATCGCAATGGCTCGGAGGAGATGGAAGCTCTGAACCTGATCGACGTCCTGCGTAGGGCAGGCGCACGCGTCACCGTGGCGTCGGTCGAGGACGCGCCGCGCATCGTCACCCGCCACTACAAGCTCAATCTGATCGCAATGGCTCGGAGGAGATGGAAGCTCTGAACCTGATCGACGTCCTGCGTAGGGCAGGCGCACGCGTCACCGTGGCGTCGGTCGAGGACGCGCCGCGCATCGTCACCCGCCACTACAAGCTCAATCTGATCGCAATGGCTCGGAGGAGATGGAAGCTCTGAACCTGATCGACGTCCTGCGTAGGGCAGGCGCACGCGTCACCGTGGCGTCGGTCGAGGACGCGCCGCGCATCGTCACCCGCCACTACAAGCTCAATCTGATCGCAATGGCTCGGAGGAGATGGAAGCTCTGAACCTGATCGACGTCCTGCGTAGGGCAGGCGCACGCGTCACCGTGGCGTCGGTCGAGGACGCGCCGCGCATCGTCACCCGCCACTACAAGCTCAATCTGATCGCAATGGCTCGGAGGAGATGGAAGCTCTGAACCTGATCGACGTCCTGCGTAGGGCAGGCGCACGCGTCACCGTGGCGTCGGTCGAGGACGCGCCGCGCATCGTCACCCGCCACTACAAGCTCAATCTGATCGCAATGGCTCGGAGGAGATGGAAGCTCTGAACCTGATCGACGTCCTGCGTAGGGCAGGCGCACGCGTCACCGTGGCGTCGGTCGAGGACGCGCCGCGCATCGTCACCCGCCACTACAAGCTCAATCTGATCGCAATGGCTCGGAGGAGATGGAAGCTCTGAACCTGATCGACGTCCTGCGTAGGGCAGGCGCACGCGTCACCGTGGCGTCGGTCGAGGACGCGCCGCGCATCGTCACCCGCCACTACAAGCTCAATCTGATCGCAATGGCTCGGAGGAGATGGAAGCTCTGAACCTGATCGACGTCCTGCGTAGGGCAGGCGCACGCGTCACCGTGGCGTCGGTCGAGGACGCGCCGCGCATCGTCACCCGCCACTACAAGCTCAATCTGATCGCAATGGCTCGGAGGAGATGGAAGCTCTGAACCTGATCGACGTCCTGCGTAGGGCAGGCGCACGCGTCACCGTGGCGTCGGTCGAGGACGCGCCGCGCATCGTCACCCGCCACTACAAGCTCAATCTGATCGCAATGGCTCGGAGGAGATGGAAGCTCTGAACCTGATCGACGTCCTGCGTAGGGCAGGCGCACGCGTCACCGTGGCGTCGGTCGAGGACGCGCCGCGCATCGTCACCCGCCACTACAAGCTCAATCTGATCGCAATGGCTCGGAGGAGATGGAAGCTCTGAACCTGATCGACGTCCTGCGTAGGGCAGGCGCACGCGTCACCGTGGCGTCGGTCGAGGACGCGCCGCGCATCGTCACCCGCCACTACAAGCTCAATCTGATCGCAATGGCTCGGAGGAGATGGAAGCTCTGAACCTGATCGACGTCCTGCGTAGGGCAGGCGCACGCGTCACCGTGGCGTCGGTCGAGGACGCGCCGCGCATCGTCACCCGCCACTACAAGCTCAATCTGATCGCAATGGCTCGGAGGAGATGGAAGCTCTGAACCTGATCGACGTCCTGCGTAGGGCAGGCGCACGCGTCACCGTGGCGTCGGTCGAGGACGCGCCGCGCATCGTCACCCGCCACTACAAGCTCAATCTGATCGCAATGGCTCGGAGGAGATGGAAGCTCTGAACCTGATCGACGTCCTGCGTAGGGCAGGCGCACGCGTCACCGTGGCGTCGGTCGAGGACGCGCCGCGCATCGTCACCCGCCACTACAAGCTCAATCTGATCGCAATGGCTCGGAGGAGATGGAAGCTCTGAACCTGATCGACGTCCTGCGTAGGGCAGGCGCACGCGTCACCGTGGCGTCGGTCGAGGACGCGCCGCGCATCGTCACCCGCCACTACAAGCTCAATCTGATCGCAATGGCTCGGAGGAGATGGAAGCTCTGAACCTGATCGACGTCCTGCGTAGGGCAGGCGCACGCGTCACCGTGGCGTCGGTCGAGGACGCGCCGCGCATCGTCACCCGCCACTACAAGCTCAATCTGATCGCAATGGCTCGGAGGAGATGGAAGCTCTGAACCTGATCGACGTCCTGCGTAGGGCAGGCGCACGCGTCACCGTGGCGTCGGTCGAGGACGCGCCGCGCATCGTCACCCGCCACTACAAGCTCAATCTGATCGCAATGGCTCGGAGGAGATGGAAGCTCTGAACCTGATCGACGTCCTGCGTAGGGCAGGCGCACGCGTCACCGTGGCGTCGGTCGAGGACGCGCCGCGCATCGTCACCCGCCACTACAAGCTCAATCTGATCGCAATGGCTCGGAGGAGATGGAAGCTCTGAACCTGATCGACGTCCTGCGTAGGGCAGGCGCACGCGTCACCGTGGCGTCGGTCGAGGACGCGCCGCGCATCGTCACCCGCCACTACAAGCTCAATCTGATCGCAATGGCTCGGAGGAGATGGAAGCTCTGAACCTGATCGACGTCCTGCGTAGGGCAGGCGCACGCGTCACCGTGGCGTCGGTCGAGGACGCGCCGCGCATCGTCACCCGCCACTACAAGCTCAATCTGATCGCAATGGCTCGGAGGAGATGGAAGCTCTGAACCTGATCGACGTCCTGCGTAGGGCAGGCGCACGCGTCACCGTGGCGTCGGTCGAGGACGCGCCGCGCATCGTCACCCGCCACTACAAGCTCAATCTGATCGCAATGGCTCGGAGGAGATGGAAGCTCTGAACCTGATCGACGTCCTGCGTAGGGCAGGCGCACGCGTCACCGTGGCGTCGGTCGAGGACGCGCCGCGCATCGTCACCCGCCACTACAAGCTCAATCTGATCGCAATGGCTCGGAGGAGATGGAAGCTCTGAACCTGATCGACGTCCTGCGTAGGGCAGGCGCACGCGTCACCGTGGCGTCGGTCGAGGACGCGCCGCGCATCGTCACCCGCCACTACAAGCTCAATCTGATCGCAATGGCTCGGAGGAGATGGAAGCTCTGAACCTGATCGACGTCCTGCGTAGGGCAGGCGCACGCGTCACCGTGGCGTCGGTCGAGGACGCGCCGCGCATCGTCACCCGCCACTACAAGCTCAATCTGATCGCCGATGTGGTGCTGGAAAAGGCTGCTGAAATGGACTTCGACCTCATCGTCATGCCGGTATGTTCGAATTGACTCCAGCATCTCTTTCTTTTGTGAGAAAACGAAGGTAAACCCACGGCCTCTGATCATGAATGGTGCTCTTGGGGACTACCTGAATGACATTGTTGTTTGTTTGTTTGTTCCTTCGTTGTATGTGTATATGCATATGTACCACAGGGTGGTCTTCCTGGTGCTCTCAAGTTCACAAGCACGGAGAAACTTGTGGGCATGCTGAAGAAGCAAGCGGAATCCGGTAAACCCTACGGTGCAATATGCGCTTCCCCTGCTTACGTCCTCGAACCCCACGGTTTACTCAAGGTACGTAGCTCTTTGTATGTGAGCTTGATGCTTTTGGTTTGTGTTTGACAAAGGATGTTATGTATTACATTGATACACTAATATGGTGATGGGGCAACTTCTGTCATCGTTGTAGGGTAAGAAAGCAACATCATTTCCACCTATGGCACACCTGCTTGCAGACCAGAGCGCGTGCGAATACAGGGTCGTCGTCGACGGTAACCTTATCACGAGCAGAGCACCAGGGAGTGCCACAGAGTTCGCCTTGGCAATCGCCGAGAAGCTATTTGGTGGGGAGAAAGCCGTCGCCATAGTCAAGGAGTTGGTTTTTATGTGACAACGTCCATCTATGGCTACTATGGGGCTCCATCTAGGCTCGTCACTCGTGCATTACATATAAGCTCTAGGGACACATATTCCACGATGTTGTCTGATATGTCCGATAAATGTCAGTTTCAAGATCTTTGAGAAGGTTGATACCAACCGCCAAGCAACTATTGCTCACAAAGTAATCAGACCAACTCATACGGCTTTTTTTATGTTGGCTCACATATTTGTCGAGGGTGTGGTCGTGTTGTGTGAACCTTCCATATATATGAGCTTCTTGCTGAAGAAACTCGACAGAGCTATTTGCAAATTAGATTTTGAGAAGGCATAAGATAAATCAGGTGGCCTAGTACTACCAGGTGTTGATATCGTGAACCTTCAATCAAGAGCTTGGAATTGGTCTTTCACCGCCAACTTGTTTTTAGAGGATGTTATGTTAGGCACGACACCTCCTAGCGAGAGCTGTCCGTTACTATCAAACGACGTATGTTTGTATGAGGCAGTGGCGAGCAAGTTGTTCTTCAAGCATTCTTCTCCGGTACCACTGAGGTATTTCCATTTACCCATATGTGTTTTTGGACATAATGCTACCACAAAGGTGCCATGCCCGGTTCCGCAAAAAGAGAGCTTTCTCATTTGGTCGATCGAATCTTTGAACTAGTCCGGTAATACAGGGTGTGAAGTTTGGTACTGTCAATCATGTTAGTTCCTGTACCCAACGGTCAGATATCTACAAGTAGCTAGGACCTCGTTACCCCCTTAAGACTGATCTAGGTATTAAAACAAATTGAAGCACTTATAGTGCTTTTGCAAATGTTGAGTGATTCTTTATGTAGCAAAATATAACAAAAAGCTTCCTCCAAGGTAACCATATCTCCCGCGGACGCGTAGTTTCTAATCTCGAGCTCAAATGCTCCTCGATAATCAGTAAATTAAAAAAATAGAAAAAAATCAAAAAATTCTGATTTTTGTGTGTGGCAAACTTTAAGGAGTGTTTGGCGTGCATGCATAAATTCATCACGAAATCACATTTGATGGAAGAGGTGGTAACAAATAAAATTGATGGTCTGAAAATGTTACCTTCATACGCATTTTGGAGCTCTGATTTTGGTTTCTTTGCCACGACTTCCACCAATGTGATTTCGTGATTAAACTTTGCATGCACTTTAAACATTCCTTAAAGTTTGGCACAAAAAAATGAGATTTGTTTTATTTATTTTTCTTCTGTTTCTCAGTTTTATAGTTCACACCAGAATCATTTGAGCTCGAGATTAGAAAGGAAATTTCGGACCACCCACTTGGTTCCCCATACCCTCGAGGAAACATTGCTAGTTGCAGGTAGGTGTTCAAATTAAAACAACGCCCAGAGGACCAATGGAACTTCAGTGGTGGCCGAAAAGAGTGATGTGGTGTCACCAAAGAACCTTCAACGGCGGTGCACCTTCAGCAATGTCAATGTGGGTTTGGTAGGCAGATTTTGGTTAGGAGAACATGTGATGGTGGTCGATGAAGAACTTTCAGTGATGGCACACTTTCACAACAAAATGTCCTCACTCTTTCTAGGGAACAAAATGTCACCACCTGCTTAAAGAGGGTTACACAAATGTTGCCCCTTTCTTATTTATTTTTCCTTCCAACCGAAACCACCCCTTAAGAGGGCATCGTAGAGCCCATTGGATCCATTCCTAAGCTTCTTATTCAGCGTAAGATAGTTAATGACCATTTGTTTTCTTCTATCAAAACCAGATAAATTAACATGTTTTCTAGGGTATAATGGAATAATTCTTGTGTTTTTTAGGGAAATATTTCTTGTTTTCTGTTAAATTGTTCTTGGTTTTTAGTAGTAGTATGGAATTACTTTTGTTTTTGAGACAAGGATGGGGGTAGTACTATTGCAAAGGAAAATGGGCATGGGTGGGCTGGGCCTTACAAACGGGCCCAAGTAGCAAAGGCGAGCCTAAAAGCTTCCAGAGCCACCACCACCACCATATAGGTTTCTCTCAGGCTCTGAGCCCCGCCGCCTCCAGAAGCTTCTAGAACCCTCTCCCCTCTCCCCCGCCTCCGGCTCCGATGGCCGACGCCGCCGCCGCCCTCTCAGGTACGCGCGCCGCACGATCCCACCTCTCCTTATACCCTCCCTAACCAAAGATCTCTCCCGCTCAATCTCAATCTGGCCCGCCGCTGCAGCTCGGAGCAAGGTGCAGGCTTTCCTGGAGGCGGCGTGCTCCGGCGACCTCGAGGCCCTCCGGAGTAGGCCCCCCCCCGCTCCCGCCCCCTCTCCGCGAAAGAACGAATCTTGCGCCGCTTTGCTCACCTGCTTGGTTTCTTGGTGTTGGTGGCGCAGAGTTCGGGTCCGCGCTCGACGAGGAGGGGAAGGGCGCGGCCGCGGTGGCCGCCGGCGTGCGGGACGCCAACAGGCGCACCGCGCTGCACTTCGCGGCCCGGGAGGGGCGCACCGAGGTCTGCCAGTTCCTCGTCGAGCAGCTCCGCCTCCCCGTCGACCCCAAGGACGACGATGGTAATTGTTCCCTCAATCCCTGTCCCCATGCTATGACGCGGTGATGCTTACTTTCTCTCTGTATATTGTTCTGATTCATAACGTGTGTGTGTGTGTGCAATTCAATCGATGCTTTGGTGTGGTGGTGATGCATAATATCTGAATCAATTTGTCCAGGCGAAACCCCACTCATCCACGCAGCACGGCAGGGCCGCCTCGAGACGGTGGAGTACCTGCTCGGCCGCGGGGCCGATCCTTCCGTCGCGTCTAACATGGGAGCCACGGCACTGCATCATGCTGCAGGGATAGGTAATGGCAGTGCTCCGTGCGGTGTCGATTGCCGGCTCCTGGCGCTGGTGGATCTGTCCTACTCGTTGTTCTTTATGCCGATGATGAAGAAGTGGAGAGAATATCTGAACAAACGTGTGGCGTTTATTTTCCTCGTTGTTATTACAGGACACATAGAGATTATGAAGCTTTTGCTTGGTAAGGGAGTCGATGTCGAATCTGAAAGCGAGTCTGGTACTCCCCTTGTTTGGGCTGCTGGTCATGGACAGCAGGACGCGGTCAAGCTTCTGCTTGAACACAATGCTAAGGTAGTTGCTCGTCTATGCATTCTCTCCGACAATTTGTTAATTTGAATTTTCAGTTATTCAGTGCCAAGGTTCAGTGCAATACTCGTGACTATGTGCTGATTTTAGTCGTAAATATAATTAACTAAAGCAGCAACGGTCTTCAACCATGTTATAGGGAATACGCTTGTTACTGTAACATGCTGCCATGTCATTCTCCAGCATCTTCAATAAGATTTGGACAACATTTACTCCTTAATTTATAACCGTGAGCAGCAAAAACCTGCAGCATGAATTAATTTTCTGAGGTGTTCTGTATGAATTCGATTTAGTTAGGCGGGCTTTCAGCAACTTTTGTACTCAAACTAGTTCTTACAACCTTGCTTTTGCAGCCGGACACTGAAACTGCTGATGGAATCACTTCGCTGTTGTCTGCTGTTGCAGCTGGTTCCCTCCCATGCTTGGAGGTTCTAATCCAGGTACATGATTGGACAAATAAAGGATTTGTTTAATTTGGTTCATTTTCGTCACATAGATGTCATTGCCTATTTTTGGTTACTGGATGCTCTGTTTTCCCTGTTAGACAATGCTGTTTGTGCCTTGGGATTTGGCAAACATGCACATGAATTGGAAATAAGTATAATATTTCTTAATTACTGTAATGCAAGTGGTAATGTGTATACAAGCGTAGAAAGTCGGAGGAAAATATTCAAATGTTTATTCTCGTTTTATTGTTGCCATTTTACTTCTGTTTCTGCATTGATATAATGCACAACATTGCTTTATATATTTGTTTGATAATTAACTTAATAAAGTGCAACGTAGGCAGGTGCAAACCCGAATCTCACTGCTGCTGGAGCAACCCCATTGCATATTGCTGCAGACATTGGAAATCTTGAAATGATCAAATGTTTGCTTCAAGCTGGAGGTGACCCAAATACCTCTGATGATGTAAGTCACCATGTCTGAGCACGTCATGTTACTTTGCTAGGTGTAGTGATGCTATAATTTATTTTGTTGCATATTACGTCATGTGTAATGATGGTGACACTGTGCATTGCAATTCATGTAACTTGTTTATTGTTTTGTTGCTAGAGTTTATTTCTCTCATATTACGCCGTGTGTAATCATGGTGGTGAATCTGCATTGCATTTTAGCCAGTACAGATTTTAGCTAGACTGTACATTTTTAACAGTCTCTTTTATGCAAACCAGAAGAGTGGAAAATAATAATAATAATCCATTTCTAAGCTTATTATTCATGGGGAATAACTATTTGAAGCATCATCACTGCCTACATCCAGTGAATCTAACCGTTCCTTCTTTCTTACCTGCAGGATGGATTTAAGCCTATACAGGTTGCTGCATTAAGGGATAACCTTGAAGTTGTGGAACATCTTTTACCATTGACGTCTCCAATCCCAGGTGTCTCGAACTGGACTGTTGATGGAATAGTAGAATACACATCGTCTAAAATGGCAGAGGAAAAGGTGCCACTTGAATCTAATTTTGATTGTTTTTATAGCCTCGTATGTTCACGAAATCTGTTTACATTGCAAATTCTGTCAGCTTTGACATCTGAATACATTCTACAGGCGCAAGAAAATGAGTCGGCCAGTTTACAGAGACGACAACCCGTCGAGGTTTGCAATTATCATATATGCTTTTTATAAGAGTCAGGGAATCTATTTTAATAGTTAATTTAACAGCACAATTTTGACATCACCTAATATGCCATGCAGGTGTCACCTGAGGCAAAAAAGAGATCCTTGGAAGCCAAAGCGAGAGGTGATGATGCATTCAGAAGAAACGACTTCCTAGTAGCAGTGGATGCATATACACAAGTAAGAATTGTTTTTTTTTCCCTTCTTGAAAGCAGTTGTGGGGGCAAAAAGAACTCTAGAAGGCTAGAACTTTAGTTGTAAGTTCACATGCCATCTGGGTATGGATGCAATCCCAAGCCAGCCAGCTTTCATTTATCAAGTGATGTAAGTTTAATACGTAGCTTATACTACATTGAGAGTCATCACACCTGAACGTTACTGCATTTCAGGCCATTGAATTCGACCCGAATGACCCCGCATTGCTTTCGAACAGAAGCCTTTGTTGGCTGCGGGCAGGGCAAGGTGATCGTGCCTTGGAGGATGCGAGAGCATGCCGAGCACTTAAGCCAGACTGGGCGAAAGCTTGCTTCAGGGAAGGTGCAGCGCTGCGCCTGCTGCAGGTTTGTCACTTTCAGAGACCCACAGCAATCAGACATTTATTCCCTGCCCTTGTTTCTGTGTTCCTCTTTGTACGGCTATATATACATACATGATGACTCAAGAGTGCACTTGTTGTGGTTTGGCCGCACCGACAGAGGTTTGAAGAAGCCGCGAACGCATTCTACGAGGGGGTGCAGCTTGAGCCGGAGAACAAAGAGCTCGTCAAGGCATTCAGGTAATAAAAAAGAGAGGAGAAAACATAATACCAGTCGAAAACGAGAGAGGAACTTCTATGCTCTGCTTTTGTTTCTCATTCGTGTTTTGCCGGTCGTGACAACAGGGAGGCTGTTGATGACGGGAGGAAGTTCCATGCGGCGAACAAGCCAACAGGAAACGGAACAAAGTCAGAATGAGGACGGTGGCGACGATGAACCGGACAAAGCCGTGCTAGTTGCTTCTACGAGTAGTATCTCCGTGGAATCGCACCGGAGATCCGTTTTACCTTGTCAAGGTGGTAGGGAGGATGAGTGGAAGCGGCGATGTTTGCGAATTTCGATTAGAAACCTCGTCGGGTTGTGTGACTCGGTTAGCATTGTATGGTACGAGTACTGTCTTACTTAGTGTAGGACATACAAATGGCCTGTGAACTTGTGGTGGATTATCCTTTGACATTGCCAGGATGCATTCTCTTTTGATTGTTTCTTTTGCTGCTTCTTCCAACTTTCATCAACTCAACACTGAAACCAAGCTGTAGAATTTGTTGCTCCGTCCGTTCTGAAAATTTGGTGATGTTCTCCGACGACGTGCAATATCGATATGACCGTAAATAGGAAAGAAACATGTAACTATTATAGTCATGATGAAAGATTTTACATTAGAAATCTAATGATATTATTATTATTTGACCAGTTCTCATTGTACATTTTATTTAGGACTGCAATAGTCAGCGACCGTTTGCTGACCGCGGCTGGCAGTCTTACTGTTTGGGTATGACATTTTTGACACAAAGGCATGCCATTTCATTTATTTTAGTGTATTTTCATCCGCAAAACTGTCACCGTCAGATGTTGATCCTGTGGCTATGAGTGGGTTTTCTGGGGATTTTCTCCTTGGGGAACGGCTCATATATGTCATCCCCATTTAGAGAAGTGTTAAAATCATCGGCCGATTGCAGCTTGGCGTAAACTGTCTGCTCCGTATGCCACGCGTCCTCGTGAGGGGAGGCCCACCCTCCGCACGTCTGCACGTCCTTCCTTATATCCATCGAGGAACACGGCAGCCATCCCTTTTCTCCCCCACCCCCTTCGTCTCCATTGCTTCTTTCTTCTGCTCGAGCCCCGCCATGGATATGCTTTCAACCCTGCATTGCGGAAGGCGCGGGGCTGCGAAGGGCCGACGATGAGACGACGATGAGATCTTGGCGTCGAACAACACCTGCTGCATCCCTGCCTCATGCCGGCGTCGGAGTTGCAATCGAGCCTCGTTGGAGCCGTTGATGTTGTGTTGGAGCTCCGTCGGGGTTGCAATGGAGCTCCGTCGGGGCTGCAATGGAGCTCATCGGACGCCGGCGGTGCTGCGTTGGAGCTCTGCCGGGGCTGCAATGGAGCTCGTCGGACGCCGGCGGTGCTGCGTTGGAGCTCTACCGGGGCTGCAATGGAGCTCGGTCGAGTTGCAATGAAGCTTCGTGGGTGCTGCGCTGGAGCTCTGTCTGGGCTGCAATGAAGCTCGGACGGAGTTGCAGTGGAGCTCGTCAGACGTCGTCGGTGGTGCACCGGAGCTCCGTCCGGGCTGCAATGACACTGCATTGATATTGGTCACGCTCACTGCAGTTGTTGTGATCTGACGATCATAAGTGAACTAATCACACGGCTGAACAGGCGAATGATTTCTTAGGCTGATTCGTAGCAGTTGACCAGGAAATTGTCATCTTTAAGAGAAAATGTTAATTATGTGTTTTAAAAATTATGTACTCCCTCTGATCCGAATTTTGACAACGTCTGTATGTAGTGGTGAGTACAATTTTACTTATACAAATGTGCAACTGAGCATAATTTTTCCTTTTGCGAGGGGTGCAACTGAACATCTGGCCTAAATTTGTACATACTTTTCTGTGCGACTTTTCTTAGTGTGTATGACTTTAGAGAAACCGACTTGCGCCTTCGATGGTCGGTTTCGATGCAGAGGCAATCTTAGCGCTATTCGAAGAGTTATGGTCCAATCTGTAAGGTTTTGGGGTCCTTTTGCCATTCATTTGGGGCCTCTGTAGGTGACAACGCAATGAGGTTGGTACCTCCAACCTCATCCTCTTAACAATGACGATAACTTCGGTGACGCCCCATAGATGCATATGTTATTTCTTTCAAACAGGATCCATTGAGCTCTGTGTGGGTGGGGAGGCGGAGGCGTTGGGGTTTCAAATTATGGTGGTTTGACCTTGGTTCACAGTGGCAGTCCAGTCAATAAGATCCCGTTCAGAGCCTTTGGCGTCGATTGTGAGGTCGGGTCTCCCAGTCCGGCCTTCACCTTCCGCTTCAAGTTGGCAGTGTGCTTCCCATCTTCTAACAGATCTCAATGACTTCCTAGCCGCAAACACAACCATTCGCTCACTCCATCGAAGTGGAGAATTCCGGAGGTAAGGGAGGGCGCCCCGTCGGATTCGGACCTGTTCGTAATTTATGCTTCATCAGGGCTGTCCTTGTAATTTTATTATATAAATATAGTACAGTAGTACTTATATGATTTTTTGGTTATATAATACGGAGTATTAGTAAAAAAAAAAAGGTTTCTTTTTGGCTAGACGAGGTTACCACGGTGGGTTTTCTTGGCCGCGTCAATCGTCCGTTCGCTGGTCCGCCCGTCCGTCCGTCCGTCCGCCCCGAAGCCTCTCGCCGCCCTCTCCGCCGGAGCGCCGGCGAGCAAACAACCGTCCTTCTCCTCCCGGTAAGGAAAGCCCTAGCTTTGCTCGGATCGCGCCTCGTTTTCCCGCTTACACACGACCTTCCGCCGTCAAGAACCGAGCCGGACCGAATCCAGCCCGGATCTCTCCCGTCCGACGTCGGCCTCGCCCCCCGCCCCCCTCCCGCCGGCAGCCCAGGCGCCAGGTAGGCCCGCCCGCCCGCCCTTGTGTTGCGCCAACGAATTCTAGGGATTTGGGGATCGATCAGGGAACCAAATTGGGGGGATTTGGGGATCTCAAGTTCTAGCTGTATGGAAGAGGCCAGGCAGACTGCCCAAATCGCTCCGTCATGCCACCACATACATTGCGCAATTCTTTTACGGGCTTTTATCTTTTGTACGCATGCTGTAGCGAGATTGCTTAAATTTGCCATCTTCACAGGTTTGCTAGACTCTTCGAATGCATAAGCAGAGTCCAGATTGTCCATCCGACTGTATTAGATTCACTTTATATTTGTTTATCTGTGATAATAATGAACTCTGTAGAGGTGCAAGGACAAGTAATTTCTTCGCCCTTGTACACATGATTCTAGTAACCGAACTATCCACCTGGTTACTATATTGGCTATGTAATGTTCTTTTTATCTGTAAATGAAAATCTGTGTAGAGCTCCATGGATAAATGTTGTGTCTAAATGGTGTTAACAACTGTTGTGCAAACAAGTCGCACCTGGAATGGAATTCTAGCAAGATATGTTAATTAGTCTGTTTGATTAACGACGTTACCCCTAACTAAAAACATGAGGAAATCAGTTGACTCTGGATTTGCACCTCCCCAACAGCCTGTGCCATGGCTGGCTAGGTAGGCCGTCTTCAATCCTTAGATAGAGAACCCTTCCACGCAATTACAGGGGCATGAACAACAAAGCCAACAATGGAAAGAGAGAGAGAGAGAGAGAGAGATGTTCTGGACATATTCTTCACTGTTGGCCAAATCTGGTAGTATCCTTTCTCCGCAGGCATGAATGTCATCTAGCTGCCATTAACACCCCTGTGTGTGTGGAGTACCTTTAACGGGTTACATATTGCTGTGGAAACTCATCCAGATCCTTCTTCATCTCCTACCCATTTATCCATTTAGTTTGTCACCGAGGGTTCTGTTTGCTGCCTTTCCCTTCCACGGTGTACTATAATTAATTACTAAGAGAAGTCAGTTTATTTTCCGATTTTAAATCCGTCCCACCCCTGAATCAGCATGGGCTAGTATTTGCTTCTGTAATAGCAGCCAGGAGAACAGCTGTTTCTTTGATGTTGCACTGCATCCAGTTTTTATTTCTTACTTTGTACACGTTTGCTTATGTCTTTACGATATACAAGGTTGAAAAATAAAATGGTGATCCTGCTAATGGATCTCTGACCTTTTAACTGGAAAGTACTCCCTCCGTAAAGAAATATAAGAGTGTTTTGATCACTACTTAGTGATCTAAACGCTCTTATATTTCTTTACGGAGGGAGTACTCTGCAACTGTGGATGCCCTCATGCTGTCGATCAATATAGAATCCAGTTTAGAGCCCAGATATTTGTTTTGTTATGCTGTTTAACATGCATTCACGAGGCTTTGAACTGGTTGTGCGACTATGTTGTTAAGAGGTATTATTTGAAAATACTTGAATAAAATATGACTTAATCACCTCGACAGTTTGTGATCTGCCCGGCTAGCTCGGTTGGTTGAACCTTAGAGAACCCTTACCCAAAATTACCAGAGGGGGTTGCCAAGAAAATTTCTTTCGAAACTCATCCAGATCTTTCTTCATCTCCAATCCATTCATCCATCAAGTTTGTTTGTTTATTATTGATGGAACTGTTTGCCGCCTTTCCCTTCCATGGTAGAGTACGAAGTACTAAAAGCAGTCAGTCAGTATATTTTCCAATTAAAAATCCTTCCACCCCTCAATAAGTATGGGCTAGTATTTGCTTTCTGTTGGAACAGCCAGGAGCTCTGCTGTTTCCTGAATGTTGCAAAAAATCAGTTTTTTCTTTTACTTTGTACATGTTCCTTTATTCTTTATTAGGATATACGTATAAAAGATTGACAAATGAAATGGTGACCATGCTAATAGATCCTTGAGCTTGTAACTGGAAACTATTCTACAACCGTGGATGCCCTGCCCCCATGTTTTTAATGTAGAGTTCATTCAGTGCACAGCCCAGGTATTCATTCTGTTATTTAACAGGCATCCATGAGGGCTTCAGTTTTTGAACTGGAAAGTTTGTGTGTTCAAGATTTGTGCGATTATGTTGTTAATGCACACTATTCATTCAGTATACAGCCCAGCAATTCATTCTATGTAACATGCTTGAGACCTTTTGTTTGCTTGGTTTAATCTCCTTACATCTTGCTGTTAATCCCTCACTTGTCCTGGTGATGCTGTTTCAGGTTTGTTGTCTGCCATGGGTGACTACACAATCCGGATAAGCACCAGCTTGATCGAACAGCTCGCGCGCGATGACGAGAAGCAGGTGAAAAGGAGGACCAGGAAACCCAAGCCGAA
The DNA here is from genome assembly GCF_904849725.1 of Hordeum vulgare subsp. vulgare. NCBI lineage: Eukaryota > Viridiplantae > Streptophyta > Magnoliopsida > Poales > Poaceae > Hordeum > Hordeum vulgare. The sequence continues at coordinate 2,577,827 of NC_058518.1, read as the reverse complement.
GAAGGTCGTGGAGCAACAAGAGGAGCCTCAGGACAATGGGAGGGAACTTCCAACTGAACCCAAGAGCAGCCCTGCTCCTGGGTGGTCACTGCCACCCCCCATGTACCTACCAGTGACCCCTGCTGCTCCACTGCCCCCGCCGGTCATCCAGGAGGTGGAAGCCATACGCACTGTGGTGGCGGAGAGCGAGAAGGTGCTGGAGAAGCTGCAGAAGAAGGAGGCGACGATGCGCGATGAGCTCACCAAGAGGGCCAAGGAGCTGCACGACAAGGAGTTCAAGCTGCCGTACCAGAACCCCTCGCCGTGCACCGACGAGAGGGCCGGGTGCGCCGAGTGCTACAGGAGCAATGTGCAGGACCCGCTCAAGTGCGCCGAGGCGGTGAAGAGGTTCGAGGCGTGCGTCCGCATGGCGAGGCGGAGCGGTGGTGCCATGGGAGCTGCTCAGTAGTAGCGCTGGAGGAGGGGTTGTGAGTCGGAGCTGAGTGAGCGAGGTGTCGTAGACACGATTTTGCTTCTGTCGGGATGATTGATTGAATAACCTGCAGGGATTTTCGATGAGACCTGAAACACCATCAGTTGTAGATTAATTCTGTTATGGGATTGCACCAGTCTGGGCAAGGCCCGAGTGTCCTTGGATTTGGGGGTTCCCTGTTACTTACATACTACATTCTGCTGCAATATCAAACGTGAATTGCGGGTGTGAATTATTGTGTTTTCACGAGAATTATTCGGTAATCAAACCGCATCCTCTTGCAAGGTTGTGTTTGTTGCTACTTACATTACTTACTACATTCTGCTGCAATATGAAAGTTGTTTCCCTCTTGCAAAATTGCGCTCTTGATTTCACTGATTGGGGCTCGATCTTTTTTTTACCTCTCTTGTCCTTTACCGTCATGCAAAATTGTGTTCTTGATTTAACAACAAAGTAGGCAATCAAGCTGCTCGCTCTCGCAAGAACCATGATTTAGCTTCAGCTCCAGCACATTTTTTTGTGGGACCAAGTGCTGCTGTATGCGCTGGTTATTTGTATAATCTACGTCTCAGAGTTATTGATGAAAAATTAGGAAACCTCGTATAACTTGCCGGGTTTACATAAATCATCAGATTGGATCAAAATTCCTATTTGTAGACTCACCATTCTTTTGGTTCACAAAGTTTGTAATGTGATGCAAGTTATTCATTCCCCAAGAATTCTTGACCGATAACGACTGCGGTACAGTTCAGTTGCAGAAGCAATTACAAGCTGTTATTTCGCCTCAGAGCCGCCACGGAGGTTGTTTATTATCCATGAAATTCACAACATCCTTCTTTAGGGATCCAAACTGCAAGAGTACTGCTGTGAAGTTTCTCAACAGCTTAGAGCTTTATTAGTTGCTCTAGCGAAATGGATGATTTGGCGCACCACCGCCACATCCTTAGTAATCAGCACCGCCAGCGTACAATAAAAAAAAAACCCTCCAAAGGTTCTTAAGGCCCGTCAGTGAAAAATGTTTGGCATTTTCCCCTTTTGGGTTGGTAAATTCATTATAATACACCCAAACATGCACCATAGTTTACCAGCCATAAACGTATTATGTTTTTCAATAGGTTACCTGCGTAAATGTTCTGCACAAATTCAAATATATATTAACCTTACATCCAAACGATTTAGTAAAAGAGACCTGGTGGTCCCCACGAAATATTTACATAACATTACGAACTTAGTCCACCAAAAGAATGATATAGTCTAGGAAAATCCTTCACACATAGATTGAACTGACGATGACATGTCTGGAGTTAGAACCGGATATATGTTAGTAACTTGCAAGCAGCTACCATCTTTTACATGTAAAGGAAATTTGATGAGTCATGTCATGCTCTATAGGTGTCAGTTCATCTTATCATCTTAGAGAACAATACAAACTTAGTTTATAAACACCAATCTAGTCTAGAAGAACCCTCCACATGTAAGGCTTTGATAACCGAGCATATCTTAACAACCCACACACGATTGTAACTTAGTCCTACACATGTTTTGTCTTTCTTGTTTCAGGCTAACAACCTATACAAGTTTCCAAAATTTGCAAAAGCGATACTAGCTTGATAAGTGCGTGACATGTAAAGTGAATAAGGCGAGTCATGCATACCAAACCTCAGGATTTCTATACTTTGTGTATGATCATATGCACAACTAAAAAGCAACTTTACGATCAATCAAAAAGTACGCTTGTAGCTAGTGCAACCTAACACAATGTACCAAAAAGTCCATTTCAGAAACATCCAAACACAATTGTTAAAACTGATGCAAAGAAGGAAAGCGATGGTGCCATGGCTACTATAAATAGGCATGCAACATAGAGATCATCACAAGCATAAGCATCAAAACCAAGCAACACTAGTTAATACCAATCCATCATGAAGACCTTCCTCATCTTTGCACTCCTCGCCATTGTGGCAACAAGTACCATTGCACAACAACAACCATACCCACAACAACCACAACCATTTCCACAACAACCCATCCCACAACAACCACAACCATTTCCACAACAACCACAACCATTTCCACAACAGCCCATCCCACAACAACCACAACCATACCCACAACAACCACAACCATTTCCGCAACAACCCATCCCACAACAACCACAACCATACCCACAACAACCACAACCATTTCCACAACAACCCTTCCCATCACAACAACCATTTCCACAACAACCACCATTTTGGCAACAACAACCAGTTCTATCGCAGCAACAACCATGTACACAAGACCAAACACCACTCCTACAAGAACAACAAGATCAAATGCTTGTGCAAGTACAAATACCATTTGTTCATCCATCTATTTTGCAGCAGCTAAACCCATGCAAGGTATTCCTCCAGCAGCAGTGCAGCCCTGTGGCAATGTCACAACGTATTGCAAGGTCCCAAATGTTGCAACAGAGCAGTTGCCATGTGTTGCAGCAACAATGTTGCCAACAACTGCCGCAAATCCCCGAACAAATCCGCCATGAGGCAGTCCGTGCAATCGTCTACTCTATCGTCCTGCAAGAACAACCCCTACAATTGGTCCAAGGTGTCTCCCAACCCCAACAACAGTCACAACAGCAACAAGTCGGACAATGTTCTTTCCAACAACCTCAACCACAACAGGGTCAACAACAGCAAGTGCCACAGAGTGTTTTCTTGCAGCCACACCAAATAGCTCAACTTGAGGCGACAACTTCCATTGCGCTGCGTACCCTACCAACGATGTGCAGTGTTAATGTGCCGTTGTACCGCATAGTGCCATTAGCCATTGACACCAGAGTTGGTGTCTAATGATAAGAAAAGGTCTCTAGAAATATATAGTTGAATCACCGTTGTTCAATCGAGGTATATGTCGATGTAGCGGTGACAAATAAAGTGTCAACCTTATGTATGACCGGCCCAAACTTGATGTTTAAATTCTGGAATAAAATATAAATTAAGTTTTATCTAGACAATATTCATATTGACATTGTGTGGACGTCGACCTGAGTGCCACACTTGCAAGTTCATAAGGTCGTCTTGCCTGGTCAGAAATGCAACCTGGTGAATTAATTAATTATTCATGCATTGCAATCTGATGATTGTAAAATTTGGGTTGAAGTGAAGAATGGACTTACATATATAAAACTCTTCAGTGGTTGGAGGTTTGGGATCTTGTTTTTTATTAGTTTGTATGTGGGTCCAACGGTACATGCCATTGTCTACAGAGACAAGAATGCCTATTTTTGAGAAAAGACCGGCTTTTTCTTGAACTTAAGATCAGCTTTTTATCAACACACACAAGTGGATGTTGTACACCCCGCCCAAAGGAACAGCAGCAAACAAAACGCAGATCAGATCGGCTCGACGTGGGATGTCATTCGGGCATGCGGCTCGACTCGACACCAAGCAGTCACCCAACAATTCTCGATCGAGAGCAACTACAGCAGAGTTCAATTGCAAGGGCAATCACAATTCACAAGACAGTATTCCCCTAGCACTCTACCATTGCAGAGCAGCCATCCAGGATGAGGCATATTTATCATCCAACATCCTTCCCCAGGGCTCATAACAACAGAGTGCACCCGCAAAATCTCCCCGGTAACCAACGCTGCATGCAAACGTACCATCTGTGTTGATTGAAACACATACCTGGGCACATGCTGAAGGAGATGACTTGATTCACGCTGCATATGTCTGAATCTGACAAAAGATAGAAATCAAAGTTCATGATGACTACCTGAAAACTTTGTCAACAAGTTAAAGCTGTATTAATTCCTTCCAAGCCTGCCAAACCGAACGACTATCTGAAAAGACAAACATACTCTGCTTGAAATGGCATTCTTTTGTTGGATAGCCGAGCATCAGAATCTGCCATCAAGATCCATCCACGGATGTCGTCCACATTGTTCGCCACGGCCTCTGACAATTAATAGCCTCTTGAGTCAGATGCATAAGAACATGAGACAAGCAAACTATTGAATGCATTGGAGTTTCGATTCATTACTCGCCATACATATTCAGAAATAAGTTGGTTCTGGGGGTGCCATGAGGACCCTCTCGCACCTGCAAGGAAGCATCGTCATTTTGCAAGAAATATATATGGCGTGCTCACAAACTCTGAAAAGATCAAGGTTCCATTGCTAAAACAGCTCATGAAAGGGATCACCATTATAGCCTCGTTAGTTCCTCTTGCGAAATGGACTTATGCATCGATTGATGCATAGGCCGGGGATTTAAACCTCTTTTTCCAAAAAAAAAGTTCCTCTTGTAGAAGTTGAAGGCCTTCTCAACTAAGTAATGGCGCTAAAACCAGATACATAGATAGCTCACAAATAACAGCATGTATCCCAACTTCTTCTACCAAACCTAGAAAATGTTCAACGACATTAACTCCTTGGCATTACAAGTATATCTGAACAAGAAAAAAGGGTGAAACTTCAACAAAGCCGATCGTTACCTATAGTATTCCTAAAAAAAGATCATTACCAATATTACACTATAAAAACAGAGGACCGGCTAACTACAGGAGACTGTAAAGAAACATAAGGACACTAAATCCTTGAGAAGAGCACCGCTAGTTTCACAGATATATACATAAGTCTGGGGAATGTTGAAGGAGATAATAAATTCACATTACAAGTATCTGAACAAGATAAAGGTCACACTTTAACAAAAGTTCCTGATACATTATTTCAGGAGCAACACTGCTCTATAGGAATCACAGGAATTTCCTACCGTCAGAAGTTCTCACAGGAAAAAGTAGAGGCTGAATATCCTTCAATTATGGTTTAGTCTCATCCTCCTCTCACGAACCATCATCGGTATTCCCTTCCACGTCTTCGGTTTAAATGCCATCACTTGTTTTGAGACGTTAAAGTATTTAAGGCAATGTTTTGCGAGATTGACACTCGTTAAATTCACCACGTTCTTGGATGTCAACAAAACTTTGCATTTTGTAAAATGATTAGTAAATCAACCATGCTTCATATCATGTTATGTAGTTTTCTGTAATTTTTTAATTTATATCATGTCAGTCACTTTTACTATGGATTTTACAAAACGCGGCTTTCTGTAACATAATTTCATTGATATCATGGTAGTCACTTAGATGCAAGACATGAACATGTTAAAGATGATTAACATGCAAAGCATTGGCATGGCATGAACGTATACATTATGTAGCGCAAAACTCATACAATATGCAAATGCATAAAAGCTACAGGTCAATGACTATCATCATGGCAAGTATATAAGTGTTAACAAATACGACCAGTTATACTATGATGCATTTTTGTAACAAAGTTTTCAGCAAAACATTTATCCTAACATAGTTGAAAATTTCACCATTGCGTAGAACACAGAAAAATACACAATATTCATATAAGACACGTTTTCACCGGATGCACGGATTAAAATTTACATCCATTTTAATATAAAATAGTGTCGTTCCTTTCAGTTAGGCGTCACACAATGTAGTGTAGCTCGTTTCTCTTAGGCACCACACAACGTGCAGTGTTGTCCCGGGTATATGCTGGCCAGAAGTGTAACACCCATATGCTAGGCGATACATAGTATAGTGTGACGCCCGACTATCAGGTGCCACACAAAAAAGTTAGATGTGTGAAATTTTTTCGAACATAGTTCATTTTCTGAATTAGTTACGTTTATAGATCAACTGTGTCCATTTTGCCGAAAAATCACCGCCAACATGCCATCACATCCAGATATTTCTAGAGATTCCAGAGGAGGAGGAAGTGAATGCTCTCTTGCTGCCACTGCTGATGGCTCTGGTGCATTTATGGAAGTAGTGTCTTGTGGTTTCTCAAGCCCATCCTAGTGGCATAATAGGACTTGAATGCTACGGCACCTACCAATATATAGAAGGTCTTAAAAGATGGAGGAAGATGTAGAACCCCTGGTAAAGCTTCACATTCAGATAACCCTAAATATTCTAGGCATGGACAAAAGCGAGTCATAGGTGAGGATGACAACTCTGACAAGCCATGCTGCTTGCCATAGATGAACCCAAGCTTATTGCAACGCTGAGGGCCTGTTTGTTTAAGAAGTCCTGTGACTTTTTTAGTACTAACTTAAAAGTCCCTAGTCCCTACCCGTTTTTTCCAGGGACTAAATAGGGACTAGAGATCATTAAATGACATGCAAAAAGACCATGTTACCCTTAGCAATGTAGTAGTAGTTATTAAATGACATGCTAAAAGTAGGGGCATTGTTGGAAAAAGTGCCAAAAAAGTCCCAAAAAGACCCTCCCATAGGGACTTCTCCAAATAGTTCCAAGTGCCCCCTTTTAGTCCCTAAAAGTCCCTCCTGTTTGTTTCACATGGAACTTTTTGGGACTTTTTTTAGTCCCTACACCAAAAAGTCCCTGGAAACAAACACCCCCTGAATATGCATCTTCTTGAGAGATGCTCGGACGTTGAACATCTCTACTAAAGTTGAGAGGCGTACGGTAAAACCTGGATGCATTTCGTGTATAAATTGGACAATCTCTTTCGAAGTATTAGGGTTTCGCACGAAAACTCATCTATTACAAAAATATTTCTTTTTTTAATTCCAGACTTTTTGCGTGATCATTATGCATCATCCAAAGTCACATCATTAATTTTCAACCCTTTTCTGACTTCATTTGCCATTTTTCATGCATTTAATGAATTTTTCAAGCTAAATGACCCTAAATTTAAAAAGCACTACAAATGAACTTGGAAAGGTTGAAACTTGGCATGTTATCATAATTTGACCCACATAGGATGTGCTAAAAAGTTGAGAGAGGTATGACAAAAAAGTATGCATTTCATGTACAAACTGGACAATCTCTTCCGAAGTATGAGGTTTTGAGACAAAAACTCATATATTTCAAAAGGATTTCATTTTTTAACATATTTTAACTTCAGACTTTTTGTGCATTCAACATGCAGTATTCAAAGCCACGTCATCAATTTTCAACCCTTTTGTGACTTCATTTGCTATTTTCATGCATTTCATTAATTTTTTGAGCTAAATGACCCTGAAATTGAAAATCACTACAAATGAACTCTAAAAAGGTTGAAAGTTGGCATAGTATCATAATTTCACCTACATAGTATGTGCTAAAAAGTTGAGAGGGGTACGACAAAAACTGGATGCACTTCGTGTACAAACTAGACAATCTCTTTCGAAGTATTAGGGTTTCGAACACTACTAGGGAAAACCCTAGTAGTAGCGCTGGAAATATGCATAGCAGTAGCACTGGGTCAAGCGCTACTGCTATCGCGCTATAGCTAAACCCTACTAGTAGCGCTGGTATGGACAGCGCTATGGTAAGTAGTGTTAGTAGTGACGCTTCCCTGTCCAGTGAGTAGTAGCACTTGTTTATAAGGCGCGCTGCTGCTAAGCCGCGCTACTGGTAAGTATTTCTGATTTCACATATTGGCACCCTCTATGTATTTGTGATGTATTTATACAGGCTCTATACAATAGTTTCATCACATCATATTAAACATACACTATTCCCACATATCATAGACATACAGTAGTCTCGTCATACCATCATCATCATTCAACACAAATATCATTACATCATCTCGAAAATAGCGATACATAAGTGATGTAGAAGTAATAATTTAGCAAGTTATCCTCGGTCTCTTAGGTATTTTGGCGTACCGACCATCCATTTACGACATCTGGGCTAATGAACCCAACGTCGAAGATTCATCCACACATGAACCTAATCCACTTTCCTTCCCCCAATGATATAATAACCAATCATGATCATAATAACAAATCATCATGATAATCATGATCAACATCATCATCATATTAATATAAAACTCTTGCATCAATATAGCTAATAATCATCATAATCATTATCACCAACACTATTTAATCATCATTTTCGTCAATGAGACATCATATAACAAAAGTTTGTCACTAGTCATAATCACAACTCCTCATCATCATCATCGTCAACTCTAACACATTGTAGCACATAATAACACATTGTACCTAGGACCTACTCCTCTCTCTTGGGTAGAATATCATAAAACAAGATAGGCACTCACTCTCCATTATGGGGTCATCAAAGGATTCGTTCGTAACATGTCCCCTCCCGACGGGAGCATCGCCAGGGGTACCTGACCCAAGAGTTCATCTCCTTTTGCGAGAATTATATGGGCAAAGAAGACCCTGTTGTTGGTTTTCACGTCGACAAGCACCATGGGAGGCTCGAAGGAGAAGGTCACAACAACGGCTGGAGGGAATTGCAGGTGGACTACTCGGATCGACGGGATGACTTTGACAGGGCTAACTTTGTAGTGCTACAACACCTAGATGTGGTAGATGATTATGTGACACTGCACAAAGAAATCATCGCAAAGTACCATGATCAGGGGATGCTCAAGACGGACACAAAGTTCACTATAGAGCACAACGCCACTTTCTTGTGTTGGTTCAAAGAGCAGGTTTGTGCTAATCCCCCCGAAGAGGGCAATGCAGACGGGTTTCTCATACACGTCTAAGTACAGGGCCCTGCGCCCAAACTCGTGTCCTATGATGCAGACGATATCAATGGGTACACGTTCTACACGGAGGCCAAAGACATGGACAGTGATTACCAGAACTCAGGGGTGACGATTGAATGCGTGACCGACTCCAACGTCACAACTGAAAGATTCTACGGAAGTGCCGAAGAGATCTGGGAGCTTAGCTATGCTGGAACGCACGACGCGACGATGTTTCGTGTCAGGTGGGCTAAGACCGTCGTAAGAGAAAACAAGTATTTCACTACCATGTCTATACCCAACGCAAAGAGCGCTACCGTGAACGTTAACATCATCGCCAAAACTGAGCCATGGATACACGCTAAGCACGTGACACAATGCTTCTTCATAACGGACCTGACCAATCCCAGCTGTGTTGTCATGAGGAGCGGCATAAGGAACATCGTCAGAATGGATGGAGTCGCCAATGAGGAAAACTACGAGCAATATGGCAACCCGATGAGGTAAGATGACGATGATGACGAAGCATACGTGAAAAGAAGAATCATGACTACCTTACCTAAGAAAGATCGTACTCCATGGTGCCAGAAAAGAAAAATCAACACAACAAATAAGAAAGGGAAGATGCTCAATGTGAAACGTCTTCGACGCAGCTGCAAAACAATCATATATACATATGTATGTATTTTGTGTACGAAACAACACATGGTTCCGATAATATACGTGCAGTGTGTGAGAAGGAAACGTTCTCGTCGTCGACCGCATGCGAGGATCAACCCCGGCCTTTGTACGTGTGTTATTTGTTGGGTTTATGCATGTTTTATGTCCTCAGTCCTCTCTAGGATAAATTTTGACAGGTAGTATTACTAGTAGTGATGTCAGCTTACCATGTCAATTTTTTGGAACGGTGTTAGTTTAGCTAAGCATTTTATTTCTGCGGCATATATGTACTACAAATTTTCTTATAGACTGCCATTCGATATGTGTGTTGCAATATGCTCGATTATAGATCGATCAGTTTGTTGTACGATACTTGTTTGGTAAATGCTTTTCTTTCTCTTTTTAGTGATGTTGGCAGCAATTTCGTTAACATCAGTAGATAGCAAGCCGTCCTTAGGTTGATGATAAATCTTAGCCAGAGACAGTCTGGATTTGATTTTTCGTAAGTAATGCTGCAATTATATGTTTCCCGCAGCACAGGGAAAAATGGTAAATCGCTGTCTGGAGCTAGCTAGGGCTTACGTCATCATGTGTTTAGGCTCCAAAGATAAAGTTGTGTGTTCTGGTTAGCGATGGTAATTATGAGCCGACTGTCTGGTGACTATAAACTTTCCAAATCTATTCAAGCAACTCTGATTCTGATTACACAAAGAATAGAACAATTATTATTTTGTGCATGAATAAGAGGGAGTAGTTCCCCGGACAAAGACTAGATCATCTCTAGCAGACCCCGTATAATGGTCATTTTAGCAAAGTAGTTCCGGACTTGCAAATGCAACAAGAGGGAGTAGCTCGTTTCTTTTTATAGGTTGATGCACGTGCATTTTTCCTCCACGTGGTTCGAGGCAGATCAGAGCTAAGTAGGGAGTTAAATGAAATTGCTGCCATTGCAATTTTGGTATGTTAAAATATAATCTTCTAATGTTATGGACACTTGGGTTTGACAGTTGTGCATAATCTTGATTTTTGTTGTTGTGGACACTTGTGCGTTTTTATTCACACCAACTATTTTATTTGAGGAAGTCTGAAATCTGGATAAATTATGAATGTCTGAGTGGCCTATGTTTTGCGGAATGTTGATTCATTTCCATTCCGACAAATTTCAGGCGCTCCATATGTCTACTTTTTAGGAAAGGTCATGCCGAAATTTTTCGTAAATTTCGACATGACTAGTGCTAGAAACTAGGACATATGGAGTGCCCAGGTATTGCCGGAAAGGGGAATGAATTAACACCCGACCAAATATAGGTCCTTTTTTATTATTCATGTTATTAGGCCTAGAATTAAACTATTATACTTAAATACTCGTTGGAAATTAATATGTCTAGCCACGACGAAGCTAAGGGTTCTGGTCGCGCCGGAGATGACTATTTTCAGGAAGTAGATGATTTTTTCAATTACTTGGACCAATGCATGTTGGGGACGCAGGGTGGCAGTGAGACCAACCCCGACACCGACGCTGGCTTCGGCATTGACAATGGCACCGACACGGACACCGGCCCCAAGACCGGCAACGATGCTTACTTAGTCGGTGAAGGACCGAAGCTGAAGAGGGCAAGAAAATTAAACGAGCTCGGCACCAGAAAAATCGTGGTCATTGCGATGCACCCCACGAAATTAGAGCCATTGGAGCCAGAGAAAGAGCGCAAATGCTACGGCAATCAACTTGGATGCATCCTGAGGGAAACCGCCAAGATAAACGATGAAAAGTTAAAGAAGATACCACATATGGAGCATATGCTCCTAACGAAGTTGCACAACAGGTTCCTGTTCCCCGGCCGGGATGAAGATGAACTTCCGTGGAAGGACAACCACATGACAATTATAGACAACAAGGCAATGGTGACGTTCACCAATGCCTTGGCCGCCTGGAAAGTACGGGTGAAAAAAGCCAATCTGAAGAATGAACCGTGGTCGAAGATTCATGTCGACAATCCATCAATAACAGAAGAGGACTTCAAAAAATTCAAAGAGACTTGCACTACAGAAGAAGCCCAGCTAAAGTCTGAGAAAATGAAGGAGCTCCAAGCCAGGAACACGCCTGTCCATCGCCTCAGAAGTCGTGGTTACGAGGGAAGAGGAGAACATGAGCCAAGGAGGACGTCAAACATGAAAGTCACGGAATCCCAGACCCCTTGGCGGAGTTCACCGACCCGCGGGAGCATGACTGGATCAGGGCACGACACCAGTGGGACCCCGTCAATAAGGTCTTTTACATGGACCTGAACACGAGGGAGTTCATGAGACTACTGGTAATTGTTCTATTACCACATTATATTAATTATCTTCCAATCAATTCAACACAAAGCTTTGTCATATTACGTTTTTCAATAGATTACGTGCGTAAATGTTCTACACAATTCAAATATATATAAACCTTACATCCAAAAGATTTAGTAAAAGAGACTTGGTGGTCCCCATGAAATATTTACATAACAATACAAACTTAGTCCACCAGAAGAATGATCTGGTCCAAAAAAATCCTTCACACATAGATTGAACCGCCGATAACATGTCTGGAGTTAGGACCGGATATATGTTAGTAACTTGCAAGCAACTACCATCCTTTACATGTAAAGGAAATTTGATGAGTCATGTCGTGCTCTATAGGTGCCAGTTCATCTTATCATCTTAGAGAACAATACAAAGTTAGTTTATAAACACCATTCTAGTCTAGAAGAACCCTCCACATGTAAGGCTTTGATAACCGAGCATATCTTAACAACCCACACACGATTGTAACTTAGTCCTACACATGTTTTGCCTTTCTTGTTTCAGGCTAACAACCTATACAAGGTTCCAAAATCGTTTGCAAAAGCGATACTAGCTTGATAAGTGCGTGACATGTAAAGTGAATAAGGCGAGTCATGCATACCAAACCTCAGGATTTCTATACTTTGTGTATGATCATATGCACAACTAAAAAGCAACTTTGATGATCAATCCAAAAGTACGCTTGTAGCTAGTGCAACCTAACACAATGTACCAAAAATCCATTTCAGAAACATCCAAACACAATTGTTAAAGCTGATGCAAAAGAAGGAAAGAGGTGGTGCCATGGCTACTATAAATAGGCATGCAGCATAGAGATCATGACAAGCACAAGCATCAAAACCAAGAAACACTAGTTAATACCAATCCACCATGAAGACCTTCCTCATCTTTGCACTCCTCGCCATTGTGGCAACAACTACCATTGCACAGCAACAACCATACCCACAACAACCACAACCATTTCCACAACAACCCATCCCACAACAACCACAACCATACCCACAACAACCACAACCATTTCCACAACAGCCCATCCCACAACAACCACAACCATACCCACAACAACCACAACCATTTTCACAACAGCCCATCCCACAACAACCACAACCATACCCACAACAACCACAACCATTTCCACAACAACCCATCCCACAACAACCACAACCATACCCACAAAAACCACAACCATTTCCACAACAACCCTTCCCATCACAACAACCATTTCCACAACAACCACCATTTTGGCAACAACAACCAGTTCTATCGCAGCAACAACCATGTACACAAGACCAAACACCACTCCTACAAGAACAACAAGATCAAATGCTTGTGCAAGTACAAATACCATTTGTTCATCCATCTATTTTGCAGCAGCTAAACCCATGCAAGGTATTCCTCCAGCAGCAGTGCAGCCCTGTGGCAATGTCACAACGTATTGCAAGGTCGCAAATGTTGCAACAGAGCAGTTGCCATGTGTTGCAGCAACAATGTTGCCAACAACTGCCGCAAATCCCCGAACAACTCCGCCATGAGGCAGTCCGTGCAATCGTCTACTCTATCGTCCTGCAAGAACAATCCCTACAATTGGTCCAAGGTGTCTCCCAACCCCAACAACAGTCACAACAGCAACAAGTCGGACAATGTTCTTTCCAACAACCTCAACCACAACAGGGTCAACAACAGCAAGTGCCACAGAGTGTTTTCTTGCAGCCACACCAAATAGCTCAACTTGAGGCGACAACTTCCATTGCGTTGCGTACCCTACCAACGATGTGCAGTGTTAATGTGCCGTTGTACCGCATAGTGCCATTAGCCATTGACACCAGAGTTGGTGTCTAATGATAAGAAAAGGTCTCTAGAAATATATAGTTGAATCACCGTTGTTCAATCGAGGTATATGTCGATGTAGCGGTGATAAATAAAGTGTCAACCTTATGTATGACCGGCCCAAACTTCATGTTTAAATTCTGGAATAAAATATAAATAAAGTTTTATCTAGACAATATTCATATTGACATTGTGTGGACGTCGACCTGAGTGCCACACTTGCAAGTTCATAAGGTCGTCTTGCCTGGTCAGAAATGCAACCTGGTGAATTAATTAATTATTCATGCATTGCAATCTGATGATTGTAAAATTTGGGTTGAAGTGAAGAATGGACTTACATATATAAAACTCTTCAGTGGTTGGAGGTTTGGGATCTTGTTTTTTATTAGTTTGTATGTGGGTCCAACGGTACATGCCATTGTCTACAGAGACAAGAATGCCTATTTTTGAGAAAAGACCGGCTTTTTCTTGAACTTAAGATCATCTTTTTATCAACACACACAAGTGGATGTTGTACACCCCGCCCAAAGGAACAGCAGCAAACAAAACGCAGATCAGATCGGCTCGACGTGGGATGTGATTCGGGCATGCGGCTCGACTCGACACCAAGCAGTCACCCAACAATTCTCGATCGAGAGCAACTACAGCAGAGTTCAATTGCAAGGGCAATCACAATTCACAAGACAGTATTCCCCTAGCACTCTACCATTGCAGAGCAGCCATCCAGGATGAGGCATATTTATCATCCAACATCCTTCCCCAGGGCTCATAACAACAGAGTGCACCCGCAAAATCTCCCCGGTAACCAACGCTGCATGCAAACGTACCATCTGTGTTGATTGAAACACATACCTGGGCACATGCTGAAGGAGATGACTTGATTCACGCTGCATATGTCTGAATCTGACAAAAGATAGAAATCAAAGTTCATGATGACTACCTGAAAACTTTGTCAACAAGTTAAAGCTGTATTAATTCCTTCCAAGCCTGCCAAACCGAACGACTATCTGAAAAGACAAACATACTCTGCTTGAAATGGCATTCTTTTGTTGGATAGCCGAGCATCAGAATCTGCCATCAAGATCCATCCACGGATGTCGTCCACATTGTTCGCCACGGCCTCTGACAATTAATAGCCTCTTGAGTCAGATGCATAAGAACATGAGACAAGCAAACTATTGAATGCATTGGAGTTTCGATTCATTACTCGCCATACATATTCAGAAATAAGTTGGTTCTGGGGGTGCCATGAGGACCCTCTCGCACCTGCAAGGAAGCATCGTCATTTTGCAAGAAATATATATGGCGTGCTCACAAACTCTGAAAAGATCAAGGTTCCATTGCTAAAACAGCTCATGAAAGGGATCACCATTTGAGTCAAATCTATGACAGCACAACAAAACACTACCAGAAAACTCACATCATATTCCTTCGAACATGCCTCCAAACTGCAGAGTACAGAATGTTTCACAACAAGTTATAGCCTCGTTAGTTCCTCTTGCGAAATGGATGTATGCATCGATTGATGCATAGGCCGGGGATTTAAACCTCTTTTTCCAAAAAAAAAGTTCCTCTTGTAGAAGTTGAAGGCCTTCTCAACTAAGTAATGGCGCTAAAACCAGATACATAGATAGCTCACAAATAACAGCATGTATCCCAACTTCTTCTACTAAACCTAGAAAATGTTCAACGACATTAACTCCTTGGCATTACAAGTATATCTGAACAAGAAAAAAGGGTGAAACTTCAACAAAGCCGATCGTTAACTATAGTATTCCTAAAAAAAGATCATTACCAATATTACACTATAAAAACAGAGGACCGGCTAACTACAGGAGACTGTAAAGAAACATAAGGACACTAAATCCTTGAGAAGAGCACCGCTAGTTTCACAGATATATACATAAGTCTGGGGAATGTTGAAGGAGATAATAAATTCACATTACAAGTATCTGAACAAGATAAAGGTCACACTTTAACAAAAGTTACTGATACATTATTTCAGGAGCAACACTGTTCTATAGGAATCACAGAAATTTCCTACCTTCAGAAGTTCTCACAGGAAAAAGTAGAGGCTGAATATCCTTCAATTATGGTTTAGTCTCATCCTCCTCTCACGAACCATCATCGGTATTCCCTTCCACGTCTTCGGTTTAAATGCCATCACTTGTTTTGAGACGTTAAAGTATTTAAGGCAATGTTTTGCGAGATTGACACTCGTTAAATTCACCACGTTCTTGGATGTCAACAAAACTTTGCATTTTGTAAAATGATTAGTAAATCAACCATGCTTCATATCATGTTATGTAGTTTTCTGTAATTTTTTAATTTATATCATGTCAGTCACTTTTACTATGGATTTTACAAAACGCGGCTTTCTGTAACATAATTTCATTGATATCATGGTAGTCACTTAGATGCAAGACATGAACATGTTAAAGATGATTAACATGCAAAGCATTGGCATGGCATGAACGTATACATTATGTAGCGCAAAACTCATACAATATGCAAATGCATAAAAGCTACAGGTCAATGACTATCATCATGGCAAGTATATAAGTGTTAACAAATACGACCAGTTATACTATGATGCATTTTTGTAACAAAGTTTTCAGCAAAACATTTATCCTAACATAGTTGAAAATTTCACCATTGCGTAGAACACAGAAAAATACACAATATTCATATAAGACACGTTTTCACCGGATGCACGGATTAAAATTTACATCCATTTTAATATAAAATAGTGTCGTTCCTTTCAGTTAGGCGTCACACAATGTAGTGTAGCTCGTTTCTCTTAGGCACCACACAACGTGCAGTGTTGTCCCGGGTATATGCTGGCCAGAAGTGTAACACCCATATGCTAGGCGATACATAGTATAGTGTGACGCCCGACTGTCAGGTGCCACACAAAAAAGTTAGATGTGTGAAATTTTTTCGCACAGAGTTCATTTTCTGAATTAGTTACGTTTATAGATCAACTGTGTCCATTTTGCCGAAAAATCACCACCAACATGCCATCACATCCAGATATTTCTAGAGATTCCAGAGGAGGAGGAAGTGAATGCTCTCTTGCTGCCACTGCTGATGGCTCTGGTGCATTTATGGAAGTAGTGTCTTGTGGTTTCTCAAGCCCATCCTAGTGGCATAATAGGACTTGAATGCTACGGCACCTACCAATATATAGAAGGTCTTAAAAGATGGAGGAAGATGTAGAACCCCTGGTAAAGCTTCACATTCAGATAACCCTAAATATTCTAGGCATGGACAAAAGCGAGTCATAGGTGAGGATGACAACTCTGACAAGCCATGCTGCTTGCCATAGATGAACCCAAGCTTATTGCAACGCTGAGGGCCTGTTTGTTTAAGAAGTCCTGTGACTTTTTTTAGTACTAACTTCAAAGTCCCTAGTCCCTACCCGTTTTTTCCAGGGACTAAATAGGGACTAGAGATCATTAAATGACATGCAAAAAGACCATGTTACCCTTAGCAATGTAGTAGTAGTTATTAAATGACATGCTAAAAGTAGGGGCATTGTTGGAAAAAGTGCCAAAAAAGTCCCAAAAAGACCCTCCCATAGGGACTTCTCCAAATAGTTCCAAGTGCCCCCTTTTAGTCCCTAAAAGTCCCTCCTGTTTGTTTCACATGGAACTTTTTGGGACTTTTTTTAGTCCCTACACCAAAAAGTCCCTGGAAACAAACACCCCCTGAATATGCATCTTCTTGAGAGATGCTCGGACGTTGAACATCTCTACTAAAGTTGAGAGGCGTACGGTAAAACCTGGATGCATTTCGTGTATAAATTGGACAATCTCTTTCGAAGTATTAGGGTTTCGCACGAAAACTCATCTATTACAAAAATATTTCTTTTTTTAATTCCAGACTTTTTGCGTGATCATTATGCATCATCCAAAGTCACATCATTAATTTTCAACCCTTTTCTGACTTCATTTGCCATTTTTCATGCATTTAATGAATTTTTCAAGCTAAATGACCCTAAATTTAAAAAGCACTACAAATGAACTTGGAAAGGTTGAAACTTGGCATGTTATCATAATTTGACCCACATAGGATGTGCTAAAAAGTTGAGAGAGGTATGACAAAAAAGTATGCATTTCATGTACAAACTGGACAATCTCTTCCGAAGTATGAGGTTTTGAGACAAAAACTCATATATTTCAAAAGGATTTCATTTTTTAACATATTTTAACTTCAGACTTTTTGTGCATTCAACATGCAGTATTCAAAGCCACGTCATGAATTTTCAACCCTTTTGTGACTTCATTTGCTATTTTCATGCATTTCATTAATTTTTTGAGCTAAATGACCCTGAAATTGAAAATCACTACAAATGAACTCTAAAAAGGTTGAAAGTTGGCATAGTATCATAATTTCACCTACATAGTATGTGCTAAAAAGTTGAGAGGGGTACGACAAAAACTGGATGCACTTCGTGTACAAACTAGACAATCTCTTTCGAAGTATTAGGGTTTCGAACACTACTAGGGAAAACCCTAGTAGTAGCGCTGGAAATATGCATAGCAGTAGCACTGGGTCAAGCGCTACTGCTATCGCGCTATAGCTAAACCCTAGTAGTAGCGCTGGTATGGACAACGCTATGGTAAGTAGTGTTAGTAGTGACGCTTCCCTGTCCAGTGAGTAGTAGCACTTGTTCATAAGGCGCGCTGCTGCTAAGCCGCGCTACTGGTAAGTATTTCTGATTTCACATATTGGCACCCTCTATGTATTTGTGATGTATTTATACAGGCTCTATACAATAGTTTCATCACATCATATTAAACATACACTATTCCCACATATCATAGACATACAGTAGTCTCGTCATACCATCATCATCATTCAACACAAATATCATTACGTCATCTCGAAAATAGCGATACATAAGTGATGTAGAAGTAATAATTTAGCAAGTTATCCTCGGTCTCTTAGGTATTTTGGCGTACCGACCATCCATTTACGACATCTGGGCTAATGAACCCAACGTCGAAGATTCATCCACACATGAACCTAATCCACTTTCCTTCCCCCAATGATATAATAACCAATCATGATCATAATAACAAATCATCATGATAATCATGATCAACATCATCATCATATTAATATAAAACTCTTGCATAAATATAGCTAATAATCATCATAATCATTATCACCAACACTATTTAATCATCATTTTCGTCAATGAGACATCATATAACAAAAGTTTGTCACTAGTCATAATCACAACTCCTCATCATCATCATCGTCAACTCTAACACATTGTAGCACATAATAACAAATTGTACCTAGGACCTACTCCTCTCTCTTGGGTAGAATATCATAAAACAAGATAGGCACTCACTCTCCATTATGGGGTCATCAAAGGATTCGTTCGTAACATGTCCCCTCCCGACGGGAGCATCGCTAGGGGTACCTGACCCAAGAGTTCATCTCCTTTTGCGAGAATTATATGGGCAAAGAAGACCCTGTTGTTGGTTTTCACGTCGACAAGCACCATGGGAGGCTCGAAGGAGAAGGTCACAACAACGGCTAGAGGGAATTGCAGGTGGACTACTCGGATCGACGGGATGACTTTGACAGGGCTAACTTTGTAGTGCTACAACACCTAGATGTGGTAGATGATTATGTGACACTGCACAAAGAAATCATCGCAAAGTACCATGATCAGGGGATGCTCAAGACGGACGCAAAGTTACTATAGAGCACAACGCCACTTTCTTGTGTTGGTTCAAAGAACAAGTTTGTGCTAATCCCCCCGAAGAGGGCAATGCAGACGAGTTTCTCATACACGTCTTAGTACAGGGCCCTGCGCCCAAACTCGTGTCCTATGATGCAGACGATATCAATGGGTACACGTTCTACACGGAGGCCAAAGACATGGACAGTGATTACCAGAACTCAGGGGTGACGATTGAATGCGTGACCGACTCCAACGTCACAACTGAAAGATTCTACGAAAGTGCCGAAGAGATCTGGGAGCTTAGCTATGCTGGAACGCACGACTCGACGATGTTTCGTGTCAGGTGGGCTAAGACCGTCGTAAGAGAAAACAAGTATTTCACTACCATGTCTATACCCAACGCAAAGAGCGCTACCGTGAACGTTAACATCATCGCCAAAACTGAGCCATGGATACACGCTAAGCACGTGACACAATGCTTCTTCATAACGGACCTGACCAATCCCAGCTGTGTTGTCATGAGGAGCGGCATAAGGAACATCGTCAGAATGGATGGAGTCGCCAATGAGGAAAACTACGAGCAATATGGCAACCCGATGAGGTAAGATGACGATGATGACGAAGCATACGTGAAAAGAAGAATCATGACTACCTTACCTAAGAAAGATCGTACTCCATGGTGCCAGAAAAGAAAAATCAACACAACAAATAAGAAAGGGAAGATGCTCAATGTGAAACGTCTTCGACGCAGCTGCAAAACAATCATATATACATATGTATGTATTTTGTGTACGAAACAACACATGGTTCCGATAATATACGTGCAGTGTGTGAGAAGGAAACGTTCTCGTCGTCGACCGCATGCGAGGATCAACCCCGGCCTTTGTACGTGTGTTATTTGTTGGGTTTATGCATGTTTTATGTCCTCAGTCCTCTCTAGGATAAATTTTGACAGGTAGTATTACTAGTAGTGATGTCAGCTTACCATGTCAATTTTTTGGAACGGTGTTAGTTTAGCTAAGCATTTTATTTCTGCGGCATATATGTACTACAAATTTTCTTATAGACTGCCATTCGATATGTGTGTTGCAATATGCTCGATTATAGATCGATCAGTTTGTTGTACGATACTTGTTTGGTAAATGCTTTTCTTTCTCTTTTTAGTGATGTTGGCAGCAATTTCGTTAACATCAGTAGATAGCAAGCCGTCCTTAGGTTGATGATAAATCTTAGCCAGAGACAGTCTGGATTTGATTTTTCGTAAGTAATGCTGCAATTATATGTTTCCCGCAGCACAGGGAAAAATGGTAAATCGCTGTCTGGAGCTAGCTAGGGCTTACGTCATCATGTGTTTAGGCTCCAAAGATAAAGTTGTGTGTTCTGGTTAGCGATGGTAATTATGAGCCGACTGTCTGGTGACTATAAACTTTCCAAATCTATTCAAGCAACTCTGATTCTGATTACACAAAGAATAGAACAATTATTATTTTGTGCATGAATAAGAGGGAGTAGTTCCCCGGACAAAGACTAGATCATCTCTAGCAGACCCCGTATAATGGTCATTTTAGCAAAGTAGTTCCGGACTTGCAAATGCAACAAGAGGGAGTAGCTCGTTTCTTTTTATAGGTTGATGCACGTGCATTTTTCCTCCACGTGGTTCGAGGCAGATCAGAGCTAAGTAGGGAGTTAAATGAAATTGCTGCCATTGCAATTTTGGTATGTTAAAATATAATCTTCTAATGTTATGGACACTTGGGTTTGACAGTTGTGCATAATCTTGATTTTTGTTGTTGTGGACACTTGTGCGTTTTTATTCACACCAACTATTTTATTTGAGGAAGTCTGAAATCTGGATAAATTATGAATGTCTGAGTGGCCTATGTTTTGCGGAATGTTGATTCATTTCCATTCCGACAAATTTCAGGCGCTCCATATGTCTACTTTTTAGGAAAGGTCATGCCGAAATTTTTCGTAAATTTCGACATGACTAGTGCTAGAAACTAGGACATATGGAGTGCCCAGGTATTGCCGGAAAGGGGAATGAATTAACACCCGACCAAATATAGGTCCTTTTTTATTATTCATGTTATTAGGCCTAGAATTAAACTATTATACTTAAATACTCGTTGGAAATTAATATGTCTAGCCACGACGAAGCTGAGGGTTCTGGTCGCGCCGGAGATGACTATTTTCAGGAAGTAGATGATTTTTTCAATTACTTGGACCAATGCATGTTGGGGACGCAGGGTGGCAGTGAGACCAACCCCGACACCGACGCTGGCTTCGGCATTGACAATGGCACCGACACGGACACCGGCCCCAAGACCGGCAACGATGCTTACTTAGTCGGTGAAGGACCGAAGCTGAAGAGGGCAAGAAAATTAAACGAGCTCGGCACCAGAAAAATCGTGGTCATTGCGATGCACCCCACGAAATTAGAGCCATTGGAGCCAGAGAAAGAGCGCAAATGCTACGGCAATCAACTTGGATGCATCCTGAGGGAAACCGCCAAGATAAACGATGAAAAGTTAAAGAAGATACCACATATGGAGCATATGCTCCTAACGAAGTTGCACAACAGGTTCCTGTTCCCCGGCCGGGATGAAGATGAACTTCCGTGGAAGGACAACCACATGACAATTATAGACAACAAGGCAATGGTGACGTTCACCAATGCCTTGGCCGCCTGGAAAGTACGGGTGAAAAAAGCCAATCTGAAGAATGAACCGTGGTCGAAGATTCATGTCGACAATCCATCAATAACAGAAGAGGACTTCAAAAAATTCAAAGAGACTTGCACTACAGAAGAAGCCCAGCTAAAGTCTGAGAAAATGAAGGAGCTCCAAGCCAGGAACACGCCTGTCCATCGCCTCAGAAGTCGTGGTTACGAGGGAAGAGGAGAACATGAGCCAAGGAGGACGTCAAACATGAAAGTCACGGAATCCCAGACCCCTTGGCGGAGTTCACCGACCCGCGGGAGCATGACTGGATCAGGGCACGACACCAGTGGGACCCCGTCAATAAGGTCTTTTACATGGACCTGAACACGAGGGAGTTCATGAGACTACTGGTAATTGTTCTATTACCACATTATATTAATTATCTTCCAATCAATTCAACACAAAGCTTTGTCATATTACGTTTTTCAATAGATTACGTGCGTAAATGTTCTACACAATTCAAATATATATAAACCTTACATCCAAAAGATTTAGTAAAAGAGACTTGGTGGTCCCCATGAAATATTTACATAACAATACAAACTTAGTCCACCAGAAGAATGATCTGGTCCAAAAAAATCCTTCACACATAGATTGAACCGCCGATAACATGTCTGGAGTTAGGACCGGATATATGTTAGTAACTTGCAAGCAACTACCATCCTTTACATGTAAAGGAAATTTGATGAGTCATGTCGTGCTCTATAGGTGCCAGTTCATCTTATCATCTTAGAGAACAATACAAAGTTAGTTTATAAACACCAATCTAGTCTAGAAGAACCCTCCACATGTAAGGCTTTGATAACCGAGCATATCTTAACAACCCACACACGATTGTAACTTAGTCCTACACATGTTTTGCCTTTCTTGTTTCAGGCTAACAACCTATACAAGGTTCCAAAATGGTTTGCAAAAGCGATACTAGCTTGATAAGTGCGTGACATGTAAAGTGAATAAGGCGAGTCATGCATACCAAACCTCAGGATTTCTATACTTTGTGTATGATCATATGCACAACTAAGAAGCAACTTTGATGATCAATCCAAAAGTACGCTTGTAGCTAGTGCAACCTAACACAATGTATCAAAAATCCATTTCAGAAACATCCAAACACAATTGTTAAAGCTGATGCAAAAGAAGGAAAGAGGTGGTGCCATGGCTACTATAAATAGGCATGCAGCATAGAGATCATGACAAGCACAAGCATCAAAACCAAGAAACACTAGTTAATACCAATCCACCATGAAGACCTTCCTCATCTTTGCACTCCTCGCCATTGTGGCAACAACTACCATTGCACAGCAACAACCATACCCACAACAACCACAACCATTTCCACAACAACCCATCCCACAACAACCACAACCATACCCACAACAACCACAACCATTTCCACAACAGCCCATCCCACAACAACCACAACCATACCCACAACAACCACAACCATTTTCACAACAGCCCATCCCACAACAACCACAACCATACCCACAACAACCACAACCATTTCCACAACAACCCATCCCACAACAACCACAACCATACCCACAACAACCACAACCATTTCCACAACAACCCTTCCCATCACAACAACCATTTCCACAACAACCACCATTTTGGCAACAACAACCAGTTCTATCGCAGCAACAACCATGTACACAAGACCAAACACCACTCCTACAAGAACAACAAGATCAAATGCTTGTGCAAGTACAAATACCATTTGTTCATCCATCTATTTTGCAGCAGCTAAACCCATGCAAGGTATTCCTCCAGCAGCAGTGCAGCCCTGTGGCAATGTCACAACGTATTGCAAGGTCGCAAATGTTGCAACAGAGCAGTTGCCATGTGTTGCAGCAACAATGTTGCCAACAACTGCCGCAAATCCCCGAACAACTCCGCCATGAGGCAGTCCGTGCAATCGTCTACTCTATCGTCCTGCAAGAACAATCCCTACAATTGGTCCAAGGTGTCTCCCAACCCCAACAACAGTCACAACAGCAACAAGTCGGACAATGTTCTTTCCAACAACCTCAACCACAACAGGGTCAACAACAGCAAGTGCCACAGAGTGTTTTCTTGCAGCCACACCAAATAGCTCAACTTGAGGCGACAACTTCCATTGCGTTGCGTACCCTACCAACGATGTGCAGTGTTAATGTGCCGTTGTACCGCATAGTGCCATTAGCCATTGACACCAGAGTTGGTGTCTAATGATAAGAAAAGGTCTCTAGAAATATATAGTTGAATCACCGTTGTTCAATCGAGGTATATGTCGATGTAGCGGTGATAAATAAAGTGTCAACCTTATGTATGACCGGCCCAAACTTCATGTTTAAATTCTGGAATAAAATATAAATAAAGTTTTATCTAGACAATATTCATATTGACATTGTGTGGACGTCGACCTGAGTGCCACACTTGCAAGTTCATAAGGTCGTCTTGCCTGGTCAGAAATGCAACCTGGTGAATTAATTAATTATTCATGCATTGCAATCTGATGATTGTAAAATTTGGGTTGAAGTGAAGAATGGACTTACATATATAAAACTCTTCAGTGGTTGCAGGTCTGGGATCTTGTTTTTTATTAGTTTGTATGTGGGTCCAACGGTACATGCCATTGTCTACAGAGACAAGAATGCCTATTTTTGAGAAAAGACCGGCTATTTTTGAGGAGGAAGTGAATGCTCTCTTGCTGCCACTGCTGATGGCTCTGGTGCATTTATGGAAGTAGTGTCTTGTGGTTTCTCAAGCCCATCCTAGTGGCATAATAGGACTTGAATGCTACGGCACCTACCAATATATAGAAGGTCTTAAAAGATGGAGGAAGATGTAGAACCCCTGGTAAAGCTTCACATTCAGATAACCGTAAATATTCTAGGCATGGACAAAAGCGAGTCATAGGTGAGGATGACAACTCTGACAAGCCATGCTGCTTGCCATAGATGAACCCAAGCTTATTGCAACGCTGAGGGCCTGTTTGTTTAAGAAGTCCTGTGACTTTTTTAGTCCTAACTTAAAAGTCCCTAGTCCCTACCCGTTTGTTTCCACGGACTAAATAGGGACTAGAGATCATTAAATGACATGCAAAAAGACCATGTTACCCTTAGCAATGTAGTAGTAGTTATTAAATGACATGCTAAAAGTAGGGGCATTGTTGGAAAAAGTGCCAAAAAAGTCCCAAAAAGACCCTCCCATAGGGACTTCTCCAAATAGTTCCAAGTGCCCCCTTTTAGTCCCTGAAAGTCCCTCCTGTTTGTTTCACATGGAACTTTTTGGGACTTTTTTTAGTCCCTACACCAAAAAGTCCCTGGAAACAAACACCCCCTGAATATGCATCTTCTTGAGAGATGCTCGGACGTTGAACATCTCTACTAAAGTTGAGAGGCGTACGGTAAAACCTGGATGCATTTCGTGTATAAATTGGACAATCTCTTTCGAAGTATTAGGGTTTCGCATGAAAACTCATCTATTACAAAAATATTTCTTTTTTTTAATTCCAGACTTTTTGCGTGATCATTATGCATCATCCAAAGTCACATCATTAATTTTCAACCCTTTTCTGACTTCATTTGCCATTTTTCATGCATTTAATGAATTTTTCAAGCTAAATGACCCTGAATTGAAAAAGCACTACAAATGAACTTGGAAAGGTTGAAACTTGGCATGTTATCATAATTTGACCCACATAGGATGTGCTAAAAAGTTGAGACAGGTATGACAAAAAAGTATGCACTTCATGTACAAACTGGACAATCTCTTCCGAAGTATGAGGTTTTGAGACAAAAACTCATATATTTCAAAAGGATTTCATTTTTTAACATATTTTAACTTCAGACTTTTTGTGCATTCAACATGCAGTATTCAAAGCCACGTCATCGATTTTCAACCCTTTTGTGACTTCATTTGCTATTTTCATGCATTTCATTAATTTTTTTGAGCTAAATGACCCTGAAATTGAAAATCACTACAAATGAACTCTAAAAAGGTTGAAAGTTGGCATAGTATCATAATTTCACCTACATAGTATGTGCTAAAAAGTTGAGAGGGGTACGACAAAAACTGGATGCACTTCGTGTACAAACTAGACAATCTCTTTCGAAGTATTAGGGTTTCGAACACTACTAGGGAAAACCCTAGTAGTAGCGCTGGAAATATGCATAGCAGTAGCACTGGGTCAAGCGCTACTGCTATCGCGCTATAGCTAAACCCTAGTAGTAGCGCTGGTATGGACAACGCTATGGTAAGTAGTGTTAGTAGTGACGCTTCCCTGTCCAGTGAGTAGTAGCACGTGTTCATAAGGCGCGCTGCTGCTAAGCCGCGCTACTGGTAAGTATTTCTGATTTCACATATTGGCACCCTCTATGTATTTGTGATGTATTTATACAGGCTCTATACAATAGTTTCATCACATCATATTAAACATACACTATTCCCACATATCATAGACATACAGTAGTCTCGTCATACCATCATCATCATTCAACACAAATATCATTACGTCATCTCGAAAATAGCGATACATAAGTGATGTAGAAGTAATAATTTAGCAAGTTATCCTCGGTCTCTTAGGTATTTTGGCATACCGACCATCCATTTACGACATCTGGGCTAATGAACCCAACGTCGAAGATTCATCCACACATGAACCTAATCCACTTTCCTTCCCCCAATGATATAATAACCAATCATGATCATAATAACAAATCATCATGATAATCATGATCAACATCATCATCATATTAATATAAAACTCTTGCATCAATATAGCTAATAATCATCATAATCATTATCACCAACACTATTTAATCATCATTTTCGTCAATGAGACATCATATAACAAAAGTTTGTCACTAGTCATAATCACAACTCCTCCTCATCATCATCGTCAACTCTAACACATTGTAGCACATAATAACACATTGTACCTAGGACCTACTCCTCTCTCTTGGGTAGAATATCATAAAACAAGATAGGCACTCACTCTCCATTATGGGGTCATCAAAGGATTCGTTCGTAACATGTCCCCTCCCGACGGGAGCATCGCCAGGGGTACCTGACCCAAGAGTTCATCTCCTTTTGCGAGAATTATATGGGCAAAGAAGACCCTGTTGTTGGTTTTCACGTCGACAAGCACCATGGGAGGCTCGAAGGAGAAGGTCACAACAACGGCTGGAGGGAATTGCAGGTGGACTACTCGGATCAACGGGATGACTTTGACAGGGCTAACTTTGTAGTGCTACAACACCTAGATGTGGTAGATGATTATGTGACACTGCACGAAGAAATCATCGCAAAGTACCATGATCAGGGGATGCTCAAGATGGACGCAAAGTTACTATAGAGCACAACGCCACTTTCTTGTGTTGGTTCAAAGAGCAGGTTTGTACTGTTGGGTAACGTAGCATAAATTCAAAAAATTTCCTACGCATGTTCAGATCTTCCTATGGAGAGACCAGCAACGAGAGAGGGGTAAGCGCATCTTCATACCTTTGAAGATCGCTAAGCGGAAGCGTTTGCTAGAACGCGGTTGATGGAGTCATACTCGCGGCGATTCCGATCTAGTGCCGAACAACGGCACCTCCGCGTTCAACACACGTGCAGCCCGGTGACGTCTCCCACACCTTGATCCAGCAAGGAGGAGGGAGAGGTTGGGGAAGAAGTCCAGCAACATGACGGCATGGTGTCGGTGGAGAGATGAGGTCTCCCGGCAGGGCTTCACCAAGCGCCGGCACAGAGGAGGAGGGAGAGGAGCAGGGCTGCGCCGAGAGAGCGATCAAACGGTGTCTTCCAAAGGCCAAAAGTGCCCACTATATATAGGGGAAGGGGAGAGGGGGTGCCACCCCTAGGGTTCCCGCCCTAGGGGGTGCGGCAGCCCTCCCAGATGGGTGGTGCGGCGGCCAGAGGGGGAGGAGGGGGTGGCGCACCCACTGGTGGGCCTTAGGCCCACCTGGCCTAGGGTTTGCCCCCCCTTTTTTTTTCTTTCCCTTGCCCCATGGGCTGAGTGGGGAGGCGCACCAGCCCACCTAGGGGCTGGTTCCCACCCCCACTTGGCCCACCTTACCTCCCGGGGTCGTTGCCCCCCTTCGGTGGTCCCCCGTGACCACCTCCGGTGGTCCCGGTGGTCCCGGTACGTTACCGGTGATGCCCGAAACACTTCCGGTGTCCGAAACCATCCGTCATATATATCAATCTTTACCTCCGGACCATTCCGGAGCTCCTCGTGACGTCCGGAATCTCATCCTTGACTCCGAACAACTTTCGGTAACCTCGTATAACAATTCCCTATAACCCTAGCGTCATCGAACCTTAAGTGTGTAGACCCTACGGGTTCGGGAGACAGGTAGACATGACCGAGACACCTCTTTGGCCAATAACCATCAGCAGGGTCTGGATACCCATGGTGGCTCCCACTAGCTCCACGATGATCTCATCGGATGAACCACGATGTCAAGGATTCAAACAATCCCGTATACGATTCCCTTTGTCTGTCGGTATAGAACTTGCCCGAGATTCGATCGTCGGTATACCTATACCTTGTTCAATCTCGTTACCGGTAAGTCTCTTTACTCGTTCCGTAGCACGTCATCGTGTGACTAACTCCTTAGTCACATTGAGCTCATGATGATGTTCTACCGAGTGGGCCCAGAGATACCTCTCCGTCACACGGAGTGACAAATCCCGATCTCGATTCGTGCCAACCCAACAGACACTTTTGGAGGTACCCGTAGTGCACCTTTATAGTCACCCAGTTACGTTGTGACGTTTGATACACCCAAAGCACTCCTACGGTATCCGGGAGTTGCACAATCTCACGGTCGAAGGAAAAGATACTTGACATTAGAAAAGCATTAGCATACGAACAATACGATCTAGTGCTAGGCTTAGGATTGGGTCTTGTCCATCACATCATTCTCCCAATGATGTGATCCCGTTATCAATGACATGTAATGCCCATGATCAGGAAACCATGATCATCTATTGACTAACGAGCTAGCCAACTAGAGGCTTGCTAGGGACACATTGTGATCTATTCATTCACACATGTATTACTGTTTCCTGTTAATACAATTATAGCATGAACGATAGACGATTATCAGGAACAAGGAAATATGATAATAACCATTTTATTATTGCCTCTAGGGCATATTTCCAACAGTCTCCCACTTGCACTAGAGTCAATAATGTAGTTACATTGTGATGTATCGAACACCCATAGCATCATGGTGTTGATCATGTTTTGCTCGTGGAAGAGGTTTAGTCAACGGATCTGCAATATTCAGATCCGTGTGTACTTTACAAATATCTATCACTCCACTCTGGACATGTTCCTGGATGGAGTTGTAGCGGCGCTTGATGTGCTTCGTCTTCCGGTGAAATCTTGGCTCCTTGGCTATGGCAATGGCTCCAGTGTTATCACAGAAGAGTGTCATAGGACCCGACGCGCTTGGAACCACTCCAAGGTCGGTGATGAGCTCCTTCATCCAAATTCCTTCATGAGCCGCTTCTGAAGCAGCTATGTACTCCGCTTCACATGTAGATGCTGCCACGACTTCTTGCTTGCTGCTGCACCAGCTCACTGCCCCACCATTCAACACATACACGTATCCGGTTTGTGACTTAGAGTCATCCGGATCTGTGTCGAAGCTAGCATCGACGTAACCCTTTACGACGAGCTCTTCATCACCTCCATAAACGAGAAACATTTCCTTAGTCCTTTTCTGGTACTTAAGGATATTCTTGACCGCTGTCCAGTGTTCCGCACCGGGATTACTTTGGTACCTCCCTACCAAGCTTATGGCAAGGTTTATATCAGGTCTGGTACACAGCATGGCATACATTAGAGAGCCCACGGCTGAAGCGTAGGGGACAGAACTCATCTTCTCTCTATCTGCTGCCGTGGTCGGCGACTGAGTCTTACTCAATCTCATACCTTGCAAAACTGGCAAGAACCCTTTCTTTGAGTTTTCCATATTGAACTTCTTCAATATCTTGTCAAGGTATGTACTTTGCGAAAGACCTATGAGGCGTCTCGATCTATCTCTATAGATCTTGATGCCTAATATGTATGCAGCTTCTCCTAGGTCCTTCATTGAAAAACTCTTGTTCAAATAGGCCTTTATGCTCTCCAACATCTCTATATCATTCCCCATCAATAATATGTCATCCACATATAGTACGAGGAAAGCTACAGAGCTCCCACTCACTTTCTTGTACAGATAGGCTTCTCCGTAAACCTGTATGAACCCAAACGCTTTAATCACCTCATTAAAGCGAATGTTCCAACTCCGAGATGCTTGCACCAGCCCATAGATGGAGCGCTGGAGCTTGCACACTTTGTTAGCACCCTTAGGGTCGACAAAACCTTCTGGTTGCATCATATACAACTCTTTCTTAAGGTTCCTGTTAAGGAACGCTGTTTTGACGTCCATTTGCCAAATTTCATAATCATAAAAGGCGGCAATTGCTAACATGATTCGGACTGATTTCAGCTTCGCTACGGGAGAGAAAGTCTCTTCGTAGTCAACTACTTGAATTTGTCGTAAACCCTTTGCGACAAGTCGAGCTTTGTAAACGGTTACATTACCGTTTGCATCAGTCTTCTTCTTGAAGATCCATTTATTTTCTATGCCTCGCCGGCCATCGGGCAAGTCCACCAAAGTCCATACTTTGTTCTCATACATGGATCCTATCTCGGATTTCATGGCCTCAAGCCATTTGTTGGAATCCGGGCCCGCCATCGCTTCTTCATAGTTCGAAGGTTCACCGTTGTCTAACAACATGATTTCCATCACAGGGTTGCCGTACCACTCTGGTGCGGAGCATACCCTTGTGGACCTTCCGGTTCAGTAGTAACTTGATCCGAAGCTTCATGATCATCATCATTAACTTCCTCTTCAGTCGGTGTAGGCACCACAGGAACAACTTCTTGCGCTGCGCTACTTTCCTGTTCGAGAGGGGGTGTAATTACCTCATCAAGTTCTACCTTCCTCCCACTTACTTCTTTCGAGAGAAACTCTTTCTCTAGAAAGGATCCGTTCTTGGCAACAAAGGTTTTACCTTCGGATCTAAGATAGAAGGTATACCCAATAGTTTCCTTAGGGTATCCTATGAATACGCATTTCTCCGCTTTGGGTTCGAGCTTTTCTGGTTGAAGTTTCTTCACATAAGCATCGCAGCCCCAAACTTTAAGAAACGACAACTTAGGTTTCTTGCCAAACCATAGTTCATACGGTGTCGTCTCAACGGATTTAGACGGTGCCCTATTTAAAGTGAATGCTGCAGTTTCTAATGCGTATCCCCAAAATGACAGCGGTAAGTCGGTGAGAGACATCATAGATCGCTCCATATCTAATAAAGTGCGATTACGACGTTCAGACACTGCGTTGCGCTGCGGTGTGCCAGGCGGCGTCAGCTGTGAAACGATTCCACACTTTCTTAGGTGTGTGCCAAACTCGTGACTCAAATATTCTCCTCCACGATCAGATTGTAGACATTTAATTTTTCTGTCACGTTGATTCTCAACCTCACTCTGAAATTCCTTGAACTTTTCAAACGTCTCAGATTTGTGCTTCATCAAGTAGATATACCCATACCTACTCAAATCATCGGTGAGAGTGAGAACATAACGATAACCGCCGCGAGCTTCAACGTTCATTGGACCACACACATCAGTATGTATTATTTCCAATAAGTCGGTTGCTCTCTCCATTATTCCTGAGAATGGAGTCTTAGTCATCTTGCCCATAAGGCACGGTTCACATGTGTCAAATGATTCAAAGTCAAGAGACTCTAATAGTCTATCAGTATGGAGCTTCTTCATGCGCTTAACGCCGATATGACCAAGGCGGCAGTGCCACAAGTATGTGGGACTATCATTATCAACTTTGCATCTTTTGGTACTCACACTATGAATATGTGTAACATCACGATCGAGATTCATAAAGAATAAACCATTCACCAGCGGAGCATGACCATAAAACATATCACTCATATAAATAGAACAACCATTATTCTCTGACTTAAATGAGTAGCCGTCTCGCATTAAGCAAGATCCTGATACAATGTTCATGCTTAAAGCTGGTACTAAATAACAATTATTAAGGTTTAAAACTAATCCCGACGGTAGATGTAGAGGTAGCGTGCCGACGGCGATCACATCGACCTTTGAACCATTCCCGACGCGCATCGTCACCTCGTCCTTGGCCAGTCTCCACTTATTCCGCAGTTCCTGCTTTGAGTTGCAAATGTGAGCAACAACACCGGTATCAAATACCCAGGAGCTACTACGAGCGCTGGTAAGGTACACATCAATAACATGTATATCACATATACCTTTAACGTTGCCGGCCTTCTTGTCCGCTAAGTATTTGGGGCAGTTCCGCTTCCAGTGACCTTTTCCCTTGCAATAGAAGCACTAAGTCTCAGGCTTGGGTCCGTTCTTTTTCTTCTTCCCGGCATCTAGCTTACCGGGCGCGGCAACAGCTTTGCCGTCTTTCTTGAAGTTCTTCTTACCCCTGCCTTTCTTGAAACTAGTGGTCTTGTTGACCATCAACACTTGATGCTCCTTCTTGATTTCTACTTCTGCAGACTTGAGCATCGAGTACAACTCGGGAATGGTTTTCTCCATCCCTTGCATGCTGTAGTTAAGAACAAAGCCTTTGTAGCTTGGTGGGAGAGACTGGAGGATTCTGTCAATGATAGCATCATCCGGAAGTTCGACTCCGAGTGAAGTCAGACGACCGTGTAACCCAGACATTTTGAGTATGTGCTCACTGACAGAACTGTTCTCCTCCATCTTACAGCTGAAGAACTTGTCGGAGACTTCATATCTCTCGACACGGGCATGAGCTTGAAAAACTAGCTTCAGCTCTTGGAACATCTCATATGCCCCGTGTTGCTCAAAACGTCTTTGGAGCCCCGTTTCTAAACTGTATAACATGCCACACCTGACCAGAGAGTATTCATCACTCCGCGCTTGCCAGACGTTTAGAATGTCCTGGGATGCTGCGGGAGCGGGAGGGTCACCTAGCGGCGCATTAAGGACATAAGCCTTTTTAGCTGCTTCAAGGATGAGCTTCAGGTTGCGAACCCAGTCCGCATAGTTGCTACCATCATCTTTCAGCTTGTTTTTCTCTAGGAATGCGTTGAAGTTGAGGTTGACGTTGGACATCTACAATATTTGTAAAGACAACTTTTAGACTAAGTTCATGACAATTAAGTTCATTTAATAAAATTAAGTATGAACTCCCACTTAAATCGACATCCCTCTAGTCATCTAAGTGATATATGATCCATGTTGACTAACCCGTGTCCGATCATCACGTGAGACGGACTAGTCACCATGGTGAGCAACTTCATGCTGATCGTATTCAACCATACGACTCATGTTCGACCTTTCGGCCTCTTGTATTCGAGGTCATGTCTGTACATGCTAAGCTCGTCGAGTCAACCTAGGTGTTTCGCGTGTGTAAATCTGGCTTACACCCGTTGTATGCGAACGTTAGAATCTATCACACCCGATCATCACGTGGTGCTTCGAGACAACGAACCTTCGCAACGGTGCACACTTAGGGGAATACGTTCTCAAAATTTTAAGAGGGATCATCTAATTATGCTACCTCGTTTTAAGCAATAAGATGTAAAACATGATAAACATCACGATGCAATCATATAGTGACATGATATGGCCATTATCATCTTTGCTCTTTCGATCTCCATCTTCAGGCATCGCATGATCATCATCGTCACCGGCGTGACACCATGATCTCCATCATCGTGTCTCCGTGAAGTCGTCACGCCAACTACTACTATCACTACTACTATGGCTAACCGTTAGCAATGAAGTAAAAGTAGTAAGCACATGGCGTTGCATCTCATACAATAAATTAAGACAACTCCTATGGCTCCTGCCGGTTGTCATACTCATCGACATGCAAGTCGTGAAACCTATTACAATAACATGATCATCTCATACATCATACATGCAACATCACAACTTTGGCCATATCACATCACATGTCAAACCCTGCAAAAACAAGTTAGACGTCCTCTAATTGTTGTTGCAAGTTTTACGTGGCTCATTTGGGTTTCTAGCAAGAACGCCTTCTTACCTACGTGACAACCACAACGATGATATGCCAAAGCTATTTACCCTTCATAAGGACCCTTTTCATCAAATCCAATCCGACTAGAGTAGGAGAGACAAACACCCGCTAGCCACCTTTATGCACGATGTGCATGTCTGTCGGTGGAACCAGTCTCACGTAAGCGTACGTGTAAGGTCGGTCCGGGCCGCTTCATCCCACAATACCGCCGGAAAAGAATAATACTAGTAACGGCAAGCAAATTGACAAACCATCGCCCACAACTTTTGTGTTCTACTCATGCATAGAATCTACGCATAGAAAACCTGGCTCGGATGCCACTTTTGGGTAACGTAGCATAAATTCAAAATTTTTCCTACGAATGTTCAGATCTTCCTATGGAGAGACCAGCAACGAGAGAGGGGTAAGAGCATCTTCATACCTTTGAAGATCGCTAAGCGGAAGCGTTTACTAGAACGCGGTTGATGGAGTCGTACTCGCGGCGATTCCGATCTAGTGCTGAACAACTGCACCTCCGCGTTCAACACAAGTGCAGCCCGGTGACGTCTCCCGCACCTTGATCCGGCAAGGAGGAGGGAGAGGTTGGGGAAGAAGTCCAGCAACACGACGGCGTGGTGTCGGTGGAGAGACGAGGTCTCCCGGCAGGGCTTCGCCAAGCGCCGGCACAGAGGAGGAGGGAGAGGAGCAGGGCTGCGCCGAGAGAGAGATCAAACGGTGTCTTCCAAAGGCCAAAAGTGCCCACTATATATAGGGGAAGGGGAGAGGGGGTGCCACCCCTAGGGTTCCCACCCTAGGGGGTGCGGCAGCCCTCCCAGATGGGTGGTGCGGCGGCCAGAGGGGGAGGAGGGGGTGGCGCACCCACTGGTGGGCCTTAGGCCCACCTGGCCTAGGGTTTGCCCCCCTTTTTTTCTTTCCCTTGCGCCATGGGCTGAGTGGGGAGGCGCACCAGCCCACCTAGGGGCTGGTTCCCACCCCCACTTGGCCCACCTTACCTCCCGGGGTCGTTGCCTCCCTTCGGTGGTCCCCCGGGACCACCTCCGGTGGTCCCGGTACGTTACCGGTGATGCCCGAAACACTTCCGGTGTCCGAAACCATCCGTCCTATATATCAATCTTTACCTCTGGACCATTCCGGAGCTCCTCGTGACATCCGGGATCTCATCCGGGACTCCGAACAACTTTCGGTAACCTCGTAAAGTAATTCCCTATAACCCTAGCGTCATCGAACCTTAAGTGTGTAGACCCTACGGGTTCGGGAGACAGGTAGACATGACCGAGACACCTCTCTGGCCAATAACCATCAGCGGGGTTTGGATACCCATGGTGGCTCCCACTAGCTCCACAATGATCTCATCGGATGAACCACGATGTCAAGGATTCAATCAATCCCGTATACGATTCCCTTTGTTTGTCGGTATAGAACTTGCCCGAGATTCGATCGTCGGTATACCTATACCTTGTTCAATCTCATTACCGGTAAGTCTCTTTACTCGTTCCGTAGCACGTCATCGTGTGACTAACTCCTTAGTCACATTGAGCTCATGATGATGTTCTACCGAGTGGGCCCAGAGATACCTCTCCGTCACACGGAGTGACAAATCCCGATCTCGATTCATGCCAACCCAACAGACACTTTTGGAGGTACCCGTAGTGCTCCTTTATAGTCACCCAGTTACGTTGTGACGTTTGATACACCCAAAGCACTCCTACGGTACCCGGGAGTTGCACAATCTCACGGTCGAAGGAAAAGATACTTGACATTAGAAAAGCATTAGCATACGAACAATACGATCTAGTGCTAGGCTTAGGATTGGGTCTTGTCCATCACATCATTCTCCCAATGATGTGATCCCGTTATCAATGACATCTAATGCCCATGATCAGGAAACCATGATCATCTATTGACTAACGAGCTAGCCAACTAGAGGCTTGCTAGGGACACATTGTGATCTATTCATTCACACATGTATTACTGTTTCCTGTTAATACAATTATAGCATGAACGATAGACGATTATCATGAACAAGGAAATATGATAATAACCATTTTATTATTGCCTCTAGGGCATATTTCCAACATGTACTAATCCCCCCGTAGAGGGCAATGCAGACGGGTTTCTCATACACGTCTTAGTACAGGGTCCCGCGCCCAAACTCGTGTCCTATGATACATATGATATCAATGGGTACACGTTCTACACGGAGGCCAAAGCCATGGACAGTGATTATGAGAAGTCAGGGATGACTATTGAATACGTGACCAACTCCAACGTCACAACTGAAAGATTCTACGGAAGTGTCGAAGAGATCTGGGAGCTTAACTATGCTGGAGCGCACGATGCAACGATGTTCCGTGTCAGGTGGGCTAAGGCCGTCGTAAGAGAAAACAAGTATTTCACTACCATGTCTATACCCAACGCAAAGAGCGCTACCGTGAACGTTAACATCATCGCCAAAACTAAGCCATGGATACACGCTAAGCACGTGACACAATGCTTCTTCATAACCGACCCTACCAATCCCAACCGTGTTGTCGTGAGGAGCGGCAAAAGGAACATCGTCAGAATGGATGGAGTCGCCAACGAGGAAGACTACGAGCAATATGGCAACCCGATGAGGGAAGATGACGATGATGACGAAGCATACGTGAAAAGAAGAATCATGACTACCTTACCTAAGAAAGATCGTACTCCATGGTGCCCGAAAAGAAAAATCAACACAACAAATAAGAAAGGAAAGATGCTCAATGTGAAACGTCTTCGACGCAGCTGCGAAACAATCATTTATACATATGTATGTATTTTGTATACGAAAGAACACATGGTTCCGGTAATATAGGCGCAGTGTGTGGGAAGGAGATGTTCTCGTCGTCGACCGCATGCGAGGCCATTGGGATAAAAACAAAAAACAAAAACAAAAGCGAGAAAGGAATACAAAAGAAAAAAGAAAAGTAAACAGAAAAGGAAAGGAAAATAATAAAAAGAAAAGAAAAATAATAAAAATAAATTAATAAAGAAAAAGTAATAAAGAAAATGAAGAAAAGAAAGTTAGTTGTAGCGCTGGTAATCCAGCGCTACTCCTATATGTCCTATAGCAGTTAGTAGTAGCGCTGGATTAGTTAGAAGTAGCGTTGGTACCAATCCAGCACTAATACTCTGCTGAGTTAACCCGGCTCGAAAAATTCCCTAAGTACCCCTCTCCGTCTATTCCATCCCTCTCCCCCTTCTCCCCCGCTCCTGTGGCGTCGCCGCCTCCCGCCGGAGACCTCCCCGCCCGTTCCTGCACACCCTCGACCTCACAGCGCCCGTCGAAGACCTCCCCGCCTGTCCGCGCCGCCCCCTCCCGCTCCTCGGTCTCCTTCGCGGAGGGCGAGAAAGTGCTCGCCTACCACGCCCCCTCCTGTACGAGGCCAAGGTTCCCTTCCCCTCCCCATCCCGCATCCCCCTCCCCCCTCCATCCCATTTCGGCATAGGGTTCGCCGCTGCTTCTCTGTTCCTCCATCCATCCCCTCCCGCTCCGGTAAGCCCCCCCCCCTCACCTCGTCCTTTTTTTACAAAACAAGGATCAACCCCGGCCTTTGTACGTGTGTTATTTGTTGGGTTTATGCATGTTTTATGTCCTCAGTCCTCTCTAGGATAAATTTTGACAGGTAGTAGTACTGGTAGTGATGTTAGCCTACCATGTCAATTTTGTGGAACGGTGTTAGTTCAGCTAAGCATTTTATTTCTGCAGCATATATGTACTACAAATTTTCTTATAGACTGCCATTCGATATGTGTGTTGCAATATGCTCGATTATAGATTGTTGTACGATACTTGTTTGGTAAATGCTTTTCTTTTTCTTTTTAGTGATGTTGGCAGCAATTTCGTTAACATCAGTAGATAGCAAGCCGTCCTTAGGTTGATGATAAATCTTAGCCAGAGACAGTCTGGATTTGATTTTTCGTAAGTAATGCTGCAATTATATGTTTCCCGCAGCACAGGGAAAAATGGTAAATCGCTGTCTGGAGCTAGCTAGGGCTTACGTCATCATGTGTTTAGGCTCCAAAGATAAAGTTGTGTGTTCTGGTTAGCGATGGTAATTATGAGCCGACTGTCTGGTGACTATAAACTTTCCAAATCTATTCAAGCAACTCTGATTCTGATTACACAAAGAATAGAACAATTATTATTTTGTGCATGAATAAGAGGGAGTAGTTCCCCGGACAAAGACTAGATCATCTCTAGCAGACCCCGTATAATGGTCATTTTAGCAAAGTAGTTCCGGACTTGTAAATGCAACAAGAGGGAGTAGCTCGTTTCTTTTTATAGGTTGATGCACGTGCATTTTTCCTCCACGTGGTTCGAGGCAGATCAGAGCTAAGTAGGAAGTTAAATGAAATTGCTGCCATTGCAATTTTGGTATGTTAAAATATAATCTTCTAATGTTATGGACACTTGGGTTTGACAGTTGTGCATAATCTTGATTTTTGTTGTTGTGGACACTTGTGCGTTTTTATTCACACCAACTATTTTATTTGAGGAAGTCTGAAATCTGGATAAATTATGAATGTCTGAGTGGCCTATGTTTTGCGGAATGTTGATTCATTTCCATTCCGACAAATTTCAGGCGCTCCATATGTCTACTTTTTAGGAAAGGTCATGTCGAAATTTTTCGTAAATTTCGACATGACTAGTGCTAGAAACTAGGACATATGGAGTGCCCAGGTATTGCCGGAAAGGGGAATGAATTAACACCCGACCAAATATAGGTCCTTTTTTATTATTCATGTTATTAGGCCTAGAATTAAACTATTATACTTAAATACTCGTTGGAAATTAATATGTCTAGCCACGACGAAGCTGAGGGTTCTGGTCGCGCCGGAGATGACTATTTTCAGGAAGTAGATGATTTTTTCAATTACTTGGACCAATGCATGTTGGGGACGCAGGGTGGCAGTGAGACCAACCCCGACACCGACGCTGGCTTCGGCATTGACAATGGCACCGACACGGACACCGGCCCCAAGACCGGCAACGATGCTTACTTAGTCGGTGAAGGACCGAAGCTGAAGAGGGCAAGAAAATTAAACGAGCTCGGCACCAGAAAAATCGTGGTCATTGCGATGCACCCCACGAAATTAGAGCCATTGGAGCCAGAGAAAGAGCGCAAATGCTACGGCAATCAACTTGGATGCATCCTGAGGGAAACCGCCAAGATAAACGATGAAAAGTTAAAGAAGATACCACATATGGAGCATATGCTCCTAACGAAGTTGCACAACAGGTTCCTGTTCCCCGGCCGGGATGAAGATGAACTTCCGTGGAAGGACAACCACATGACAATTATAGACAACAAGGCAATGGTGACGTTCACCAATGCCTTGGCCGCCTGGAAAGTACGGGTGAAAAAAGCCAATCTGAAGAATGAACCGTGGTCGAAGATTCATGTCGACAATCCATCAATAACAGAAGAGGACTTCAAAAAATTCAAAGAGACTTGCACTACAGAAGAAGCCCAGCTAAAGTCTGAGAAAATGAAGGAGCTCCAAGCCAGGAACACGCCTGTCCATCGCCTCAGAAGTCGTGGTTACGAGGGAAGAGGAGACATGAGCCAAGGAGGACGTCAAACATGAAAGTCACGGAATCCCAGACCCCTTGGCGGAGTTCACCGACCCGCGGGAGCATGACTGGATCAGGGCACGACATCAGTGGGACCCCGTCAATAAGGTCTTTTACATGGACCTGAACACGAGGGAGTTCATGAGACTACTGGTAATTGTTGTATTACCACATTATATTAATTATCTTCCAATCAATTCAACACAAAGCTTTGTCATATTACGTTTTTCAATAGATTACGTGCGTAAATGTTCTACACAATTCAAATATATATAAACCTTACATCCAAAAGATTTAGTAAAAGAGACTTGGTGGTCCCCATGAAATATTTACATAACAATACAAACTTAGTCCACCAGAAGAATGATCTGGTCCAAAAAAATCCTTCACACATAGATTGAACCGCCGATAACATGTCTGGAGTTAGGACCGGATATATGTTAGTAACTTGCAAGCAACTACCATCCTTTACATGTAAAGGAAATTTGATGAGTCATGTCGTGCTCTATAGGTGCCAGTTCATCTTATCATCTTAGAGAACAATACAAAGTTAGTTTATAAACACCAATCTAGTCTAGAAGAACCCTCCACATGTAAGGCTTTGATAACCGAGCATATCTTAACAACCCACACACGATTGTAACTTAGTCCTACACATGTTTTGCCTTTCTTGTTTCAGGCTAACAACCTATACAAGGTTCCAAAATCGTTTGCAAAAGCGATACTAGCTTGATAAGTGCGTGACATGTAAAGTGAATAAGGCGAGTCATGCATACCAAACCTCAGGATTTCTATACTTTGTGTATGATCATATGCACAACTAAAAAGCAACTTTGATGATCAATCCAAAAGTACGCTTGTAGCTAGTGCAACCTAACACAATGTACCAAAAATCCATTTCAGAAACATCCAAACACAATTGTTAAAGCTGATGCAAAAGAAGGAAAGAGGTGGTGCCATGGCTACTATAAATAGGCATGCAGCATAGAGATCATGACAAGCACAAGCATCAAAACCAAGAAACACTAGTTAATACCAATCCACCATGAAGACCTTCCTCATCTTTGCACTCCTCGCCATTGTGGCAACAACTACCATTGCACAGCAACAACCATACCCACAACAACCACAACCATTTCCACAACAACCCATCCCACAACAACCACAACCATACCCACAACAACCACAACCATTTCCACAACAGCCCATCCCACAACAACCACAACCATACCCACAACAACCACAACCATTTTCACAACAGCCCATCCCACAACAACCACAACCATACCTACAACAACCACAACCATTTCCACAACAACCCATCCCACAACAACCACAACCATACCCACAACAACCACAACCATTTCCACAACAACCCTTCCCATCACAACAACCATTTCCGCAACAACCACCATTTTGGCAACAACAACCAATTCTATCGCAGCAACAACCATGTACACCACAACAAACACCACTCCCACAAGGACAACAAGATCAAATGCTTGTGCAAGTACAAATACCATTTGTTCATCCATCTATTTTGCAGCAGCTAAACCCATGCAAGGTATTCCTCCAGCAGCAGTGCAGCCCTGTGGCAATGTCACAACGTATTGCAAGGTCGCAAATGTTGCAACAGAGCAGTTGCCATGTGTTGCAGCAACAATGTTGCCAACAACTGCCGCAAATCCCCGAACAACTCCGCCATGAGGCAGTCCGTGCAATCGTCTACTCTATCGTCCTGCAAGAACAATCCCTACAATTGGTCCAAGGTGTCTCCCAACCCCAACAACAGTCACAACAGCAACAAGTCGGAAAATGTTCTTTCCAACAACCTCAACCACAACAGGGTCAACAACAGCAAGTGCCACA
The DNA here is from genome assembly GCF_904849725.1 of Hordeum vulgare subsp. vulgare. Classification (NCBI taxonomy): domain Eukaryota; kingdom Viridiplantae; phylum Streptophyta; class Magnoliopsida; order Poales; family Poaceae; genus Hordeum; species Hordeum vulgare. The sequence goes on along the minus strand of NC_058518.1, from coordinate 2,536,020 downwards.
GAGTGTTTTCTTGCAGCCACACCAAATAGCTCAACTTGAGGCGACAACTTCCATTGCGTTGCGTACCCTACCAACGATGTGCAGTGTTAATGTGCCGTTGTACCGCATAGTGCCATTAGCCATTGACACCAGAGTTGGTGTCTAATGATAAGAAAAGGTCTCTAGAAATATATAGTTGAATCACCGTTGTTCAATCGAGGTATATGTCGATGTAGCGGTGATAAATAAAGTGTCAACCTTATGTATGACCGGCCCAAACTTCATGTTTAAATTCTGGAATAAAATATAAATAAAGTTTTATCTAGACAATATTCATATTGACATTGTGTGGACGTCGACCTGAGTGCCACACTTGCAAGTTCATAAGGTCGTCTTGCCTGGTCAGAAATGCAACCTGGTGAATTAATTAATTATTCATGCATTGCAATCTGATGATTGTAAAATTTGGGTTGAAGTGAAGAATGGACTTACATATATAAAACTCTTCAGTGGTTGCAGGTTTGGGATCTTGTTTTTTATTAGTTTGTATGTGGGTCCAACGGTACATGCCATTGTCTACAGAGACAAGAATGCCTATTTTTGAGAAAAGACCGGCTATTTTTGAGGAGGAAGTGAATGCTCTCTTGCTGCCACTGCTGATGGCTCTGGTGCATTTATGGAAGTAGTGTCTTGTGGTTTCTCAAGCCCATCCTAGTGGCATAATAGGACTTGAATGCTACGGCACCTACCAATATATAGAAGGTCTTAAAAGATGGAGGAAGATGTAGAACCCCTGGTAAAGCTTCACATTCAGATAACCGTAAATATTCTAGGCATGGACAAAAGCGAGTCATAGGTGAGGATGACAACTCTGACAAGCCATGCTGCTTGCCATAGATGAACCCAAGCTTATTGCAACGCTGAGGGCCTGTTTGTTTAAGAAGTCCTGTGACTTTTTTAGTCCTAACTTAAAAGTCCCTAGTCCCTACCCGTTTGTTTCCACGGACTAAATAGGGACTAGAGATCATTAAATGACATGCAAAAAGACCATGTTACCCTTAGCAATGTAGTAGTAGTTATTAAATGACATGCTAAAAGTAGGGGCATTGTTGGAAAAAGTGCCAAAAAAGTCCCAAAAAGACCCTCCCATAGGGACTTCTCCAAATAGTTCCAAGTGCCCCCTTTTAGTCCCTGAAAGTCCCTCCTGTTTGTTTCACATGGAACTTTTTGGGACTTTTTTTAGTCCCTACACCAAAAAGTCCCTGGAAACAAACACCCCCTGAATATGCATCTTCTTGAGAGATGCTCGGACGTTGAACATCTCTACTAAAGTTGAGAGGCGTACGGTAAAACCTGGATGCATTTCGTGTATAAATTGGACAATCTCTTTCCAAGTATTAGGGTTTCGCATGAAAACTCATCTATTACAAAAATATTTCTTTTTTTTAATTCCAGACTTTTTGCGTGATCATTATGCATCATCCAAAGTCACATCATTAATTTTCAACCCTTTTCTGACTTCTTTTGCCATTTTTCATGCATTTAATGAATTTTTCAAGCTAAATGACCCTGAATTTAAAAAGCACTACAAATGAACTTGGAAAGGTTGAAACTTGGCATGTTATCATAATTTGACCCACATAGGATGTGCTAAAAAGTTGAGAGAGGTATGACAAAAAAGTATGCACTTCATGTACAAACTGGACAATCTCTTCCGAAGTATGAGGTTTTGAGACAAAAACTCATATATTTCAAAAGGATTTCATTTTTTAACATATTTTAACTTCAGACTTTTTGTGCATTCAACATGCAGTATTCAAAGCCACGTCATCGATTTTCAACCCTTTTGTGACTTCATTTGCTATTTTCATGCATTTCATTAATTTTTTGAGCTAAATGACCCTGAAATTGAAAGTCACTACAAATGAACTCTAAAAAGGTTGAAAGTTGGCATAGTATCATAATTTCACCTACATAGTATGTGCTAAAAAGTTGAGAGGGGTACGACAAAAACTGGATGCACTTCGTGTACAAACTAGACAATCTCTTTCGAAGTATTAGGGTTTCGAACACTACTAGGGAAAACCCTAGTAGTAGCGCTGGAAATATGCATAGCAGTAGCACTGGGTCAAGCGCTACTGCTATCGCGCTATAGCTAAACCCTAGTAGTAGCGCTGGTATGGACAACGCTATGGTAAGTAGTGTTAGTAGTGACGCTTCCCTGTCCAGTGAGTAGTAGCACTTGTTCATAAGGCGCGCTGCTGCTAAGCCGCGCTACCGGTAAGTATTTCTGATTTCACATATTGGCACCCTCTATGTATTTGTGATGTATTTATACAGGCTCTATACAATAGTTTCATCACATCATATTAAACATACACTATTCCCACATATCATAGACATACAGTAGTCTCGTCATACCATCATCATCATTCAACACAAATATCATTACGTCATCTCGAAAATAGCGATACATAAGTGATGTAGAAGTAATAATTTAGCAAGTTATCCTCGGTCTCTTAGGTATTTTGGCGTACCGACCATCCATTTACGACATCTGGGCTAATGAACCCAACGTCGAAGATTCATCCACACATGAACCTAATCCACTTTCCTTCCCCCAATGATATAATAACCAATCATGATCATAATAACAAATCATCATGATAATCATGATCAACATCATCATCATATTAATATAAAACTCTTGCATCAATATAGCTAATAATCATCATAATCATTATCACCAACACTATTTAATCATCATTTTCGTCAATGAGACATCATATAACAAAAGTTTGTCACTAGTCATAATCACAACTCCTCCTCATCATCATCGTCAACTCTAACACATTGTAGCACATAATAACACATTGTACCTAGGACCTACTCCTCTCTCTTGGGTAGAATATCATAAAACAAGATAGGCACTCACTCTCCATTATGGGGTCATCAAAGGATTCGTTCGTAACATGTCCCCTCCCGACGGGAGCATCGCCAGGGGTACCTGACCCAAGAGTTCATCTCCTTTTGCGAGAATTATATGGGCAAAGAAGACCCTGTTGTTGGTTTTCACGTCGACAAGCACCATGGGAGGCTCGAAGGAGAAGGTCACAACAACGGCTGGAGGGAATTGCAGGTGGACTACTCGGATCGACGGGATGACTTTGACAGGGCTAACTTTGTAGTGCTACAACACCTAGATGTGGTAGATGATTATGTGACACTGCACGAAGAAATCATCGCAAAGTACCATGATCAGGGGATGCTCAAGACGGACGCAAAGTTACTATAGAGCACAACGCCACTTTCTTGTGTTGGTTCAAAGAGCAGGTTTGTACTGTTGGGTAACGTAGCATAAATTCAAAAAATTTCCTACCCATGTTCAGATCTTCCTATGGAGAGACCAGCAACGAGAGAGGGGTAAGCGCATCTTCATACCTTTGAAGATCGCTAAGCGGAAGCGTTTGCTAGAACGCGGTTGATGGAGTCATACTCGCGGCGATTCCGATCTAGTGCCGAACAACGGCACCTCCGCGTTCAACACACGTGCAGCCCGGTGACGTCTCCCACACCTTGATCCAGCAAGGAGGAGGGAGAGGTTGGGGAAGAAGTCCAGCAACATGACGACATGGTGTCGGTGGAGAGATGAGGTCTCCCGGCAGGGCTTCGCCAAGCGCCGGCACAGAGGAGGAGGGAGAGGAGCAGGGCTGCGCCGAGAGAGAGATCAAACGGTGTCTTCCAAAGGCCAAAAGTGCCCACTATATATAGGGGAAGGGGAGAGGGGGTGCCACCCCTAGGGTTCCCGCCCTAGGGGGTGCGGCAGCCCTCCCAGATGGGTGGTGCGGCGGCCAGAGGGGGAGGAGGGGGTGGCGCACCCACTGGTGGGCCTTAGGCCCACCTGGCCTAGGGTTTGCCCCCCCTTTTTTTTCTTTCCCTTGCCCCATGGGCTGAGTGGGGAGGCGCACCAGCCCACCTAGGGGCTGGTTCCCACCCCCACTTGGCCCACCTTACCTCCCGGGGTCGTTGCCCCCCTTCGGTGGTCCCCCGGGACCACCTCCGGTGGTCCCGGTGGTCCCGGTACGTTACCGGTGATGCCCGAAACACTTCCGGTGTCCGAAACCATCCGTCCTATATATCAATCTTTACCTCCGGACCATTCCGGAGCTCCTCGTGACGTCCGGAATCTCATCATTGACTCCGAACAACTTTCGGTAACCTCGTATAACAATTCCCTATAACCCTAGCGTCATCGAACCTTAAGTGTGTAGACCCTACGGGTTCGGGAGATAGGTAGACATGACCGAGACACCTCTTTGGCCAATAACCATCAGCAGGGTCTGGATACCCATGGTGGCTCCCACTAGCTCCACGATGATCTCATCGGATGAACCACGATGTCAAGGATTCAATCAATCCCGTATACGATTCCCTTTGTCTGTCGGTATAGAACTTGCCCGAGATTCGATCGTCGGTATACCTATACCTTGTTCAATCTCGTTACCGGTAAGTCTCTTTACTCGTTCCGTAGCACGTCATCGTGTGACTAACTCCTTAGTCACATTGAGCTCATGATGATGTTCTACCGAGTGGGCCCAGAGATACCTCTCCGTCACACGGAGTGACAAATCCCGATCTCGATTCGTGCCAACCCAACAGACACTTTCGGAGGTACCCGTAGTGCACCTTTATAGTCACCCAGTTACGTTGTGACGTTTGATACACCCAAAGCACTCCTACGGTATCCGGGAGTTGCACTGTAACGACCAAACCTCGAAGGATTTGAGTCTCTGTGCTTTACCGTGCTAGTCCCTGGATCGACTCGCTAGCACACACAGTATAGATGAAAACCAGAATAGCAAGTGCATCATTTATAATAACGTATGATCCAGAATTTATAAAATATAACAATCTGCATAGCACTTAGCTAGCTTTATTCCAATAAATAGCGGAAAAGTAGCAGAATAATAACGATGAGTCCCATCATAGCCCACTGGCGATGTTGAGTGAAGACTCGCGACCCTAACGGTACCTTACTCCTCGTCTGAATATCCTGCAACATGATACGTTGCAGCCATATAGGTCAATACTTTGAATGTATTGGCAAGTTGCACAAGAAAAGATAATATAACAGACCTACATGTATATGCATAGTATAACAAGAGAAAGGCTGATGGTTATTTTGCAGAAAGCTGATTTTATCCTCATAGCTACCTAATAGTCAAGTTTTAATTAGCTTGCTACAATAACTTACATATGGTTGAATTGGCATCTCCAACTCCAACATATTACCATTATTAAGTTTCCCCATCAAGTTTTATTAAGTGTGTCATCTGTCAAGATCATCCAACAACTGTAATGGCCTAGCTGCTCAAAATTGTCCATAACCGGGGACACGGCTAATCATGATTAGTTTATACACTCTGCAGAGGTTAGTACGCTGTACCCACTGGACCCAACCCGAAGATTGAGACGAAGTCTTTCAGAAGCAGTCACCTAGTCCCACAGGAGGCCCATCCCACCTATCATAGCTACATCAGCTGGCACATCCGGGTAAGGTTTCCACGACTGATCAACTAAGCCAGAGCCCATATTGGCCAGTGGTCGCACAAGGAAGCTACTAGTCACTAAGTTTGTTTGATCTTTTAGAACCTGGGCGGCATTCCACTTACATTCAGAGGGTAGAAACCATGATGTTCTTGAAACCACCCAGCAATACCATATCCGCCCAGAGGTGTATTATATCCTGAATTACTACTCAATTTATTTTGTAGTAATCCTCACATAATCTCAATGAATACAGGAACCAATCCCCGTCTACATAGCATAGCAAAATATATCTAGCACGATCTTCAATGACGAGGGGATATATCTCAATAGCATAGCAATGATAATATTCCTATACATGCATAAATTTTCATAGGTTGATATAATACTACATGCATAGAAGACAATAGGTAAAGGATGATCAACATGTAACTTGCCTTGATTCTGATTCAGAAGGTCACACTCCTGACAATAGTTTGCGTCGCACTCCGCACAATCTACACGTTGCAAACAATCACACCAATCAATCACCACAATCAAACAACACCAAATAAAATCATCGGCAATAAAACAACTTGTTTAAAACCAAAGCATAAATAGCATGGCAGCAGGTATAAAATCATCTACATGCTGATACGATGACAACGCAAAAAGAATCAACTAAACCGGATGAACGGTTTGCAAAATATGGCCTCCGGTAGGTTTAAAATAATCTGTTTTAACAAAAAAATTAATTTTCGTAAAACTGAAAACTACTGGTTCTAACATGTTCTACTCATCAATACGAGATCACAGGAAAAAGAATTTCCTGAATCGGAGTTACGAGTAAAAAGATAAACGCGTTTCAAAATTACACCAAGAATCTGACAAAGATAAAAACAGATTAAAAAGAGATTTTATTTCGTCCTGAAGCTGTTCATCAGGACTTGATGAATCCGTCGTGCGTGCGTTCTCACCACGAACAGCGGGGAAAAACGGAACCGTCTCGGTGTGGCTCCTCCGATGGTGCTCCGGTGGCGGTCGAACGGACTCCGGTGATGGCGGCTCCGCGAACTCCGACGAACACGGACGAACTCGGACGTGCGCGTCGTTGCTCCGCGGTGCTCGAGGCTGCTGCGTGTGCGTGCGAGACGGCGGCGCTGTGCGAATCGGGAGCAGGGAAATCGGGTTGCAGAAGAAAGAATCGGGACGGGAGGCTTAGTTCCTGGGACTTTATGCCATCGCAAGAGGAGTCCACCTCGGTCTCGGTCTCGGGACAGGAGATCCCTGGCGAGGCAAGTGGGGTCGGTCCCGTGGGGCGAGCTGGCTGGTGCATGCTAGCCTGGCTCGGTGGAGCCTGGCCGGCTAGCTAGCTAGCATGGCAGGAGCCTGGGATGCATGCGGTGCTGGCTCCCTGGGAGTCCCGTGGTGCACATGGTGCATGCACGTGGTGCTGGGCACGTATTGCTGGCTCGGCTGAGCTTTGGCTCGGCCTGGCCAGCTAGTTTTTTTTTTTTAAAACCACAAAAGAAAAGTATTAAAATAATATATAATATATATATATTCTTTTAAAGAAAAACAAAATAATAGCGATAATATACGTATACAAAATACATACATATGTATATTAAAAACAAACGCATATAGTAATATATATTTATAGGTATATATAGATACATATATTAAAATCTAATATAGATATATATATGTATATATATATAAGTATAAGATAAATATCCTAATAAATACTAAAGGAAACCTAGTTCCACCTAATGCAAAATTTTAAAATAAGTTTTATGCAATAGGCCACACAAAAAGCATTTAAAAACTTAACTAAAAACAAATTCAGAGATTATAAAATTCGCAAAACCAAATCGGACAACTTCAAATAACATTTTAACATCATGAACTTTTTATTTCACACGGGAGAAGTCATATTATCTCCACTCTAATAAATTTCTCGAAGTTGCCAACTGAATAAAATTTACAAAAGGACAAATAATGCATAAAAATATAAGATGCATATGAATGATCTATTAACATCCGAATTTAAGAAAATTGGGATGTTACAAATCTACCCCCCTTAAGATGAATCTCGCCCTCGAGATTCGAGTTGGCTAGCAAATAGGTGTGGGTGTTGCTGCCTGAGATCCTCCTTTCGTTTCCATGTAGCCTCTTCTTCGGTATGATGATCCCACTGAACTTTGCATAACCTGATTGTCTTGGTGCGAGTAACTCTCTCTGCTGTCTCCAGAATCTTAACAGTCTTCTCCTCATATGTCAAGTCGGTCTCCAACTGAATTGTCTCAAGTGGCACTGTATCTCTTAAAGGAACGTCTGCCAACTCGGCATGACACTTCTTCATCTGGGATACGTGAAACACATCTAGATAATCCTTCACAACTGGCACCTCTTCCAGGCTACCCCCCTTAAGAGAGTTCACCTGCATCCTCTTATGCTGGTACATACATACATATTTGATTCTCTTCCCTCCTGGTGCACTGAGAGAAATAGATCGACTAGCACAATCGATAACTCCTTCATATTTGGCCATCCAATCCATACCCAAAATAATATCCAGACCTTGTTACTTCAGTATGATCAAATCTGTAGGGAACTCATGCTTCCCAATAGACAAGTTTAACTGATGACAACCAACACCTGCTATCATCTCAGCTCCTGGGGAACTCACTCTAATAGGCATACTAAGGGTTTTGGTGGGCAAGAGTAGATGAGTAATAGATAGAATAGGTCTAAAAACATATAGATATTCTACCCATATGCATATTATGATCAAGGTAATATATATGAGGCAACAAAACATCATAACAAATAACACAAACAAGCATAACAATAATCAAGCATATCTACATATATAGTCGAATAATTCCGACAAGATCCTAATTTAACAAGCAAGCAAGATAAGAATCAAGCAAGCAACCTAGTATCGTCATGCCACAAAGCGGGCATAATCAGATACACTAATACATTAATAGCGCAAATAAAACAAGGTAAGTGGTGGTCTCAACACTAGTTCCTACTTAAGCTGGTCAAGATACTAGGGTGGTTGTCTAATGAAAGAGTAAGATGTAGACAGAGTGTATAGAATAAATTTAGACTCCTATGGCTTTTCTAATCCATTTTCTACGGTCACGACCTACAGTCAACCTGGCTCTGATACCATCTGTAACGACCAAACCTCGAAGGATTTGAGTCTCTGTGCTTTACCGTGCTAGTCCCTGGATCGACTCGCTAGCACACACAGTATAGATGAAAACCAGAATAGCAAGTGCATCATTTATAATAACGTATGATCCAGAATTTATAAAATATAACAATCTGCATAGCACTTAGCTAGCTTTATTCCAATAAACAGCGGAAAAGTAGCAGAATAATAACGATGAGTCCCATCATAGCCCACTGGCGATGTTGAGTGAAGACTCGCGACCCTAACGGTACCTTACTCCTCGTCTGAATATCCTGCAACATGATACGTTGCAGCCATATAGGTCAATACTTTGAATGTATTGGCAAGTTACACAAGAAAAGATAATATAACAGACCTACATGTATATGCATAGTATAACAAGAGAAAGGCTGATGGTTATTTTGCAGAAAGCTGATTTTATCCTCATAGCTACCTAATAGTCAAGTTTTAATTAGCTTGCTACAATAACTTACATATGGTTGAATTGGCATCTCCAACTCCAACATATTACCATTATTAAGTTTCCCCATCAAGTTTTATTAAGTGTGTCATCTGTCAAGATCATCCAACAACTGTAATGGCCTAGCTGCTCAAAATTGTCCATAACCGGGGACACGGCTAATCATGATTAGTTTATACACTCTGCAGAGGTTAGTACGCTGTACCCACTGGACCCAACCCGAAGATTGAGACGAAGTCTTTCAGAAGCAGTCACCTAGTCCCACAGGAGGCCCATCCCACCTATCATAGCTACATCAGCTGGCACATCCGGGTAAGGTTTCCACGACTGATCAACTAAGCCAGAGCCCATATTGGCCAGTGGTCGCACAAGGAAGCTACTAGTCACTAAGTTTGTTTGATCTTTTAGAACCTGGGCGGCATTCCACTTACATTCAGAGGGTAGAAACCATGATGTTCTTGAAACCACCCAGCAATACCATATCCGCCCAGAGGTGTATTATATCCTGAATTACTACTCAATTTATTTTGTAGTAATCCTCACATAATCTCAATGAATACAGGAACCAATCCCCGTCTACATAGCATAGCAAAATATATCTAGCACGATCTTCAATGACGAGGGGATATATCTCAATAGCATAGCAATGATAATATTCCTATACATGCATAAATTTTCATAGGTTGATATAATACTACATGCATAGAAGACAATAGGTAAAGGATGATCAACATGTAACTTGCCTTGATTCTGATTCAGAAGGTCACACTCCTGACAATAGTTTGCGTCGCACTCCGCACAATCTACACGTTGCAAACAATCACACCAATCAATCACCACAATCAAACAACACCAAATAAAATCATCGGCAATAAAACAACTTGTTTAAAACCAAAGCATAAATAGCATGGCAGCAGGTATAAAATCATCTACATGCTGATACGATGACAACGCAAAAAGAATCAACTAAACCGGATGAACGGTTTGCAAAATATGGCCTCCGGTAGGTTTAAAATAATCTGTTTTAACAAAAAAATTAATTTTCGTAAAACTGAAAACTACTGGTTCTAACATGTTCTACTCATCAATACGAGATCACAGGAAAAAGAATTTCCTGAATCGGAGTTACGAGTAAAAAGATAAACGCGTTTCAAAATTACACCAAGAATCTGACAAAGATAAAAACAGATTAAAAAGAGATTTTATTTCGTCCTGAAGCTGTTCATCAGGACTTGATGAATCCGTCGTGCGTGCGTTCTCACCACGAACAGCGGGGAAAAACGGAACCGTCTCGGTGTGGCTCCTCCGATGGTGCTCCGGTGGCGGTCGAACGGACTCCGGTGATGGCGGCTCCGCGAACTCCGACGAACACGGACGAACTCGGACGTGCGCGTCGTTGCTCCGCGGTGCTCGAGGCTGCTGCGTGTGCGTGCGAGACGGCGGCGCTGTGCGAATCGGGAGCAGGGAAATCGGGTTGCAGAAGAAAGAATCGGGACGGGAGGCTTAGTTCCTGGGACTTTATGCCATCGCAAGAGGAGTCCACCTCGGTCTCGGTCTCGGGACAGGAGATCCCTGGCGAGGCAAGTGGGGTCGGTCCCGTGGGGCGAGCTGGCTGGTGCATGCTAGCCTGGCTCGGTGGAGCCTGGCCGGCTAGCTAGCTAGCATGGCAGGAGCCTGGGATGCATGCGGTGCTGGCTCCCTGGGAGTCCCGTGGTGCACATGGTGCATGCACGTGGTGCTGGGCACGTATTGCTGGCTCGGCTGAGCTTTGGCTCGGCCTGGCCAGCTAGTTTTTTTTTTTTAAAACCACAAAAGAAAAGTATTAAAATAATATATAATATATATATATTCTTTTAAAGAAAAACAAAATAATAGCGATAATATACGTATACAAAATACATACATATGTATATTAAAAACAAACGCATATAGTAATATATATTTATAGGTATATATAGATACATATATTAAAATCTAATATAGATATATATATGTATATATATATAAGTATAAGATAAATATCCTAATAAATACTAAAGGAAACCTAGTTCCACCTAATGCAAAATTTTAAAATAAGTTTTATGCAATAGGCCACACAAAAAGCATTTAAAAACTTAACTAAAAACAAATTCAGAGATTATAAAATTCGCAAAACCAAATCGGACAACTTCAAATAACATTTTAACATCATGAACTTTTTATTTCACACGGGAGAAGTCATATTATCTCCACTCTAATAAATTTCTCGAAGTTGCCAACTGAATAAAATTTACAAAAGGACAAATAATGCATAAAAATATGAGATGCATATGAATGATCTATTAACATCCGAATTTAAGAAAATTGGGATGTTACATGCACAATCTCACGGTCGAAGGAAAAGATACTTGACATTAGAAAAGCATTAGCATACGAACAATACGATCTAGTGCTAGGCTTAGGATTGGGTCTTGTCCATCACATCATTCTCCCAATGATGTGATCCCGTTATCAATGACATCTAATGCCCATGATCAGGAAACCATGATCATCTATTGACTAACGAGCTAGCCAACTAGAGGCTTGCTAGGGACACATTGTGATCTATTCATTCACACATGTATTACTGTTTCCTGTTAATACAATTATAGCATGAACGATAGACGATTATCAGGAACAAGGAAATATGATAATAACCATTTTATTATTGCCTCTAGGGCATATTTCCAACAGTCTCCCACTTGCACTAGAGTCAATAATGTAGTTACATTGTGATGTATCGAACACCCATAGCATCATGGTGTTGATCATGTTTTGCTCGTGGAAGAGGTTTAGTCAACGGATCTGCAATATTCAGATCCGTGTGTACTTTACAAATATCTATCACTCCACTCTGGACATGGTCCTGGATGGAGTTGTAGCGGCGCTTGATGTGCTTCGTCTTCCGGTGAAACCTGGGCTCCTTGGCTATGGCAATGGCTCCAGTGTTATCACAGAAGAGTGTCATAGGACCCGACGCTCTTGGAACCACTCCAAGGTCGGTGATGAGCTCCTTCATCCAAATTCCTTCATGAGCCGCTTCTGAAGCAGCTATGTACTCCGCTTCACATGTAGATGCTGCCACGACTTCTTGCTTGCTGCTGCACCAGCTCACTGCCCCACCATTCAACACATACACGTATCCGGTTTGTGACTTAGAGTCATCCGGATCTGTGTCGAAGCTAGCGTCGACGTAACCCTTTACGACGAGCTCTTCATCACCTCCATAAACGAGAAACATTTCCTTAGTCCTTTTCTGGTACTTAAGGATATTCTTGACCGCTGTCCAGTGTTCCGCACCGGGATTACTTTGGTACCTCCCTACCAAGCTTATGGCAAGGTTTATATCAGGTCTGGTACACAGCATGGCATACATTAGAGAGCCCACGGCTGAAGCGTAGGGGACAGAACTCATCTTCTCTCTATCTGCTGCCGTGGTCGGCGACTGAGTCTTACTCAATCTCATACCTTGCAAAACTGGCAAGAACCCTTTCTTTGAGTTTTCCATATTGAACTTCTTCAATATCTTGTCAAGGTATGTACTTTGCGAAAGACCTATGAGGCGTCTCGATCTATCTCTATAGATCTTGATGCCTAATATGTATGCAGCTTCTCCTAGGTCCTTCATTGAAAAACTCTTGTTCAAATAGGCCTTTATGCTCTCCAACATCTCTATATCATTCCCCATCAATAATATGTCATCCACATATAGTACGAGGAAAGCTACAGAGCTCCCACTCACTTTCTTGTACAGACAGGCTTCTCCGTAAACCTGTATAAACCCAAACGCTTTAATCACCTCATTAAAGCGAATGTTCCAACTCCGAGATGCTTGCACCAGCCCATAGATGGAGCGCTGGAGCTTGCACACTTTGTTAGCACCCTTAGGGTCGACAAAACCTTCTGGTTGCATCATATACAACTCTTTCTTAAGGTTCCTGTTAAGGAACGCTGTTTTGACGTCCATTTGCCAAATTTCATAATCATAAAAGGCGGCAATTGCTAACATGATTCGGACTGATTTCAGCTTCGCTACGGGAGAGAAAGTCTCTTCGTAGTCAACTACTTGAATTTGTCGTAAACCCTTTGCGACAAGTCGAGCTTTGTAAACGGTTACATTACCGTTTGCATCAGTCTTCTTCTTGAAGATCCATTTATTTTCTATGCCTCGCCGGCCATCGGGCAAGTCCACCAAAGTCCATACTTTGTTCTCATACATGGATCCTATCTCGGATTTCATGGCCTCAAGCCATTTGTTGGAATCCGGGCCCGCCATCGCTTCTTCATAGTTCGAAGGTTCACCGTTGTCTAACAACATGATTTCCATCACAGGGTTGCCGTACCACTCTGGTGCGGAGCATACCCTTGTGGACCTTCCGGTTCAGTAGTAACTTGATCCGAAGCTTCATGATCATCATCATTAACTTCCTCTTCAGTCGGTGTAGGCACCACAGGAACAACTTCTTGCGCTGCGCTACTTTCCTGTTCGAGAGGGGGTGTAATTACCTCATCAAGTTCTACCTTCCTCCCACTTACTTCTTTCGAGAGAAACTCTTTCTCTAGAAAGGATCCGTTCTTGGCAACAAAGGTTTTACCTTCGGATCTAAGATAGAAGGTATACCCAATAGTTTCCTTAGGGTATCCTATGAATACGCATTTCTCCGCTTTGGGTTCGAGCTTTTCTGGTTGAAGTTTCTTCACATAAGCATCGCAGCCCCAAACTTTAAGAAACGACAACTTAGGTTTCTTGCCAAACCATAGTTCATACGGTGTCGTCTCAACGGATTTAGACGGTGCCCTATTTAAAGTGAATGCTGCAGTTTCTAATGCGTATCCCCAAAATGACAGCGGTAAGTCGGTGAGAGACATCATAGATCGCTCCATATCTAATAAAGTGCGATTACGACGTTCAGACACTGCGTTGCGCTGCGGTGTGCCAGGCGGCGTCAGCTGTGAAACGATTCCACACTTTCTTAGGTGTGTGCCAAACTCGTGACTCAAATATTCTCCTCCACGATCAGATTGTAGACATTTAATTTTTCTGTCACGTTGATTCTCAACCTCACTCTGAAATTCCTTGAACTTTTCAAACGTCTCAGATTTGTGCTTCATCAAGTAGATATACCCATACCTACTCAAATCATCGGTGAGAGTGAGAACATAACGATAACCGCCGCGAGCTTCAACGTTCATTGGACCACACACATCAGTATGTATTATTTCCAATAAGTCGGTTGCTCTCTCCATTATTCCTGAGAATGGAGTCTTAGTCATCTTGCCCATAAGGCACGGTTCACATGTGTCAAATGATTCAAAGTCAAGAGACTCTAATAGTCTATCAGTATGGAGCTTCTTCATGCGCTTAACGCCGATATGACCAAGGCGGCAGTGCCACAAGTATGTGGGACTATCATTATCAACTTTGCATCTTTTGGTACTCACACTATGAATATGTGTAACATCACGATCGAGATTCATAAAGAATAAACCATTCACCAGCGGAGCATGACCATAAAACATATCACTCATATAAATAGAACAACCATTATTCTCTGACTTAAATGAGTAGCCGTCTCGCATTAAGCAAGATCCTGATACAATGTTCATGCTTAAAGCTGGTACTAAATAACAATTATTAAGGTTTAAAACTAATCCCGACGGTAGATGTAGAGGTAGCGTGCCGACGGCGATCACATCGACCTTTGAACCATTCCCGACGCGCATCGTCACCTCGTCCTTGGTCAGTCTCCACTTATTCCGCAGTTCCTGCTTTGAGTTGCAAATGTGAGCAACAACACCGGTATCAAATACCCAGGAGCTACTACGAGCGCTGGTAAGGTACACATCAATAACATGTATATCACATATACCTTTAACGTTGCCGGCCTTCTTGTCCGCTAAGTATTTGGGGCAGTTCCGCTTCCAGTGACCTTTTCCCTTGCAATAGAAGCACTAAGTCTCAGGCTTGGGTCCGTTCTTTTTCTTCTTCCCGGCATCTAGCTTACCGGGCGCGGCAACAGCTTTGCCGTCTTTCTTGAAGTTCTTCTTACCCCTGCCTTTCTTGAAACTAGTGGTCTTGTTGACCATCAACACTTGATGCTCCTTCTTGATTTCTACTTCTGCAGACTTGAGCATCGAGTACAACTCGGGAATGGTTTTCTCCATCCCTTGCATGCTGTAGTTAAGAACAAAGCCTTTGTAGCTTGGTGGGAGAGACTGGAGGATTCTGTCAATGATAGCATCATCCGGAAGTTCGACTCCGAGTGAAGTCAGACGACCGTGTAACCCAGACATTTTGAGTATGTGCTCACTGACAGAACTGTTCTCCTCCATCTTACAGCTGAAGAACTTGTCGGAGACTTCATATCTCTCGACACGGGCATGAGCTTGAAAAACTAGCTTCAGCTCTTGGAACATCTCATATGCCCCGTGTTGCTCAAAACGTCTTTGGAGCCCCGTTTCTAAACTGTATAACATGCCACACCTGACCAGAGAGTAGTCATCACTCCGCGCTTGCCAGACGTTTAGAATGTCTTGGGCTGCTGCGGGAGCGGGAGGGTCACCTAGCGGCGCATTAAGGACATAAGCCTTTTTAGCTGCTTCAAGGATGAGCTTCAGGTTGCGAACCCAGTCCGCATAGTTGCTACCATCATCTTTCAGCTTGTTTTTCTCTAGGAATGCGTTGAAGTTGAGGTTGACGTTGGACATCTACAATATTTGTAAAGACAACTTTTAGACTAAGTTCATGACAATTAAGTTCAATTAATCAAATTAAGTATGAACTCCCACTTAAATCGACATCCCTCTAGTCATCTAAGTGATACATGATCCATGTTGACTAACCCGTGTCCGATCATCACGTGAGACGGACTAGTCACCATGGTGAGCAACTTCATGCTGATCGTATTCAACCATACGACTCATGTTCGACCTTTCGGCCTCTTGTATTCGAGGTCATGTCTGTACATGCTAAGCTCGTCGAGTCAACCTAGGTGTTTCGCGTGTGTAAATCTGGCTTACACCCGTTGTATGCGAACGTTAGAATCTATCACACCCGATCATCACGTGGTGCTTCGAGACAACGAACCTTCGCAACGGTGCACACTTAGGGGAATACGTTCTCAAAATTTTAAGAGGGATCATCTAATTATGCTACCTCGTTTTAAGCAATAAGATGTAAAACATGATAAACATCACGATGCAATCATATAGTGACATGATATGGCCATTATCATCTTTGCTCTTTCGATCTCCATCTTCAGGCATCGCATGATCATCATCGTCACCAGCGTGACACCATGATCTCCATCATCGTGTCTCCGTGAAGTCGTCACGCCAACTACTACTATCACTACTACTATGGCTAACCGTTAGCAATGAAGTAAAAGTAGTAAGCACATGGCGTTGCATCTCATACACTAAATTAAGACAACTCCTATGGCTCCTGCCGGTTGTCATACTCATCGACATGCAAGTCGTGAAACCTATTACAATAACATGATCATCTCATACATCATACATGCAACATCACAACTTTGGCCATATCACATCACATGTCAAACCCTGCAAAAACAAGTTAGACGTCCTCTAATTGTTGTTGCAAGTTTTACGTGGCTCATTTGGGTTTCTAGCAAGAACGCCTTCTTACCTACGTGACAACCACAACGATGATATGCCAAAGCTATTTACCCTTCATAAGGACCCTTTTCATCAAATCCAATCCGACTAGAGTAGGAGAGACAGACACCCGCTAGCCACCTTTATGCACGATGTGCATGTCTGTCGGTGGAACCAGTCTCACGTAAGCGTACGTGTAAGGTCGGTCCGGGCCGCTTCATCCCACAATACCGCCGGAAAAGAATAATACTAGTAACGGCAAGCAAATTGACAAACCATCGCCCACAACTTTTGTGTTCTACTCATGCATAGAATCTACGCATAGAAAACCTGGCTCGGATGCCACTGTTGGGTAACGTAGCATAAATTCAAAAAATTTCCTACGAATGTTCAGATCTTCCTATGGAGAGACCAGCAACGAGAGAGGGGTAAGAGCATCTTCATACCTTTGAAGATCGCTAAGCGGAAGCGTTTACTAGAACGTGGTTGATGGAGTCGTACTCGCGGCGATTCCGATCTAGTGCTGAACAACGGCACCTCCGCGTTCAACACAAGTGCAGCCCGGTGACGTCTCCCGCACCTTGATCCAGCAAGGAGGAGGGAGAGGTTGGGGAAGAAGTCCAGCAACACGACGGCGTGGTGTCGGTGGAGAGACGAGGTCTCCCGGCAGGGCTTCGCCAAGCGCCGGCACAGAGGAGGAGGGAGAGGAGCAGGGCTGCGCCGAGAGAGAGATCAAACGGTGTCTTCCAAAGGCCAAAAGTGCCCACTATATATAGGGGAAGGGGAGAGGGGGTGCCACCCCTAGGGTTCCCACCCTAGGGGGTGCGGCAGCCCTCCCAGATGGGTGGTGCGGCGGCCAGAGGGGGAGGAGGGGGTGGCGCACCCACTGGTGGGCCTTAGGCCCACCTGGCCTAGGGTTTGCCCCCCTTTTTTTCTTTCCCTTGCGCCATGGGCTGAGTGGGGAGGCGCACCAGCCCACCTAGGGGCTGGTTCCCACCCCCACTTGGCCCACCTTACCTCCCGGGGTCGTTGCCTCCCTTCGGTGGTCCCCCGGGACCACCTCCGGTGGTCCCGGTACGTTACCGGTGATGCCCGAAACACTTCCGGTGTCCGAAACCATCCGTCCTATATATCAATCTTTACCTCCGGACCATTCCGGAGCTCCTCGTGACGTCCGGGATCTCATCCGGGACTCCGAACAACTTTCGGTAACCTCGTAAAGCAATTCCCTATAACCCTAGCGTCATCGAACCTTAAGTGTGTAGACCCTACGGGTTCGGGAGACAGGTAGACATGACCGAGACACCTCTCTGGCCAATAACCATCAGCGGGGTCTGGATACCCATGGTGGCTCCCACTAGCTCCACAATGATCTCATCGGATGAACCACGATGTCAAGGATTGAATCAATCCCGTATACGATTCCCTTTGTCTGTCGGTATAGAACTTGCCCGAGATTCGATCGTCGGTATACCTATACCTTGTTCAATCTCATTACCGGTAAGTCTCTTTACTCGTTCCGTAGCACGTCATCGTGTGACTAACTCCTTAGTCACATTGAGCTCATGGTGATGTTCTACCGAGTGGGCCCAGAGATACCTCTCCGTCACACGGAGTGACAAATCCCGATCTCGATTCGTGCCAACCCAACAGACACTTTCGGAGGTACCCGTAGTGCACCTTTATAGTCACCCAGTTACGTTGTGACGTTTGATACACCCAAAGCACTCCTACGGTATCCGGGAGTTGCACAATCTCACGGTCGAAGGAAAAGATACTTGACATTAGAAAAGCATTAGCATACGAACAATACGATCTAGTGCTAGGCTTAGGATTGGGTCTTGTCCATCACATCATTCTCCCAATGATGTGATCCCGTTATCAATGACATCTAATGCCCATGATCAGGAAACCATGATCATCTATTGACTAACGAGCTAGCCAACTAGAGGCTTGCTAGGGACACATTGTGATCTATTCATTCACACATGTATTACTGTTTCCTGTTAATACAATTATAGCATGAACGATAGACAATTATCATGAACAAGGAAATATGATAATAACCATGATCTGGGAGCTTAACTATGCTGGAGCGCACGATGCAACGATGTATTTCAGGTCAGGTGGGCTAAGGCCGTCGTAAGAGAAAACAAGTATTTCACTACCATGTCTATACCCAACGCAAAGAGCGCTACCGTGAACGTTAACATCATCGCCAAAACTGAGCCATGGATACACGCTAAGCACGTGACACAATGATTCTTCATAACCGACCCTACCAATCCCAACCGTGTTGTCGTGAGGAGCGGCAAAAGGAACATCGTCAGAATGGATGGAGTCGCCAACGAGGAAGACTACGAGCAATATGGCAACCCGATGAGGGAAGATGACGATGATGACGAAGCATACGTGAAAAGAAGAATCATGACTACCTTACCTAAGAAAGATCGTACTCCATCGTGCCGGAAAAGAAAAATCAACACAACAAATAAGAAAGGAAAGATGCTCAATGTGAAACGTCTTCGACGCAGCTGCGAAACAATCATTTATACATATGTATGTATTTTGTATACGAAATAACACATGGTTCCGGTAATATAGGCGCAGTGTGTGGGAAGGAGACGTTCTCATCGTCGACCGCATGCGAGGCCATTGGGATAAAAACAAAAAACAAAAACAAAAGCGAGAAAGGAATACAAAAGAAAAAAAGAGAAGTAAAAAGAAAAGGAAAGGAAAATAATAAAAAGAAAAGAAAAATAATAAAAATAAATTAATAAAGAAAAAGTAATAAATAAAATGAAGAAAAGAAAGTTAGTTGTAGCGCTGGTAATCCAGCACTACTCCTATATGTCCTATAGCAGTTAGTAGTAGCGCTGGATTAGTTGGCAGTAGCGTTGGTACCAATCCAGCACTAATACTCTGCTGAGTTAACCCGGCTCAAAAAATTCCCTAAGTACCCCTCTCCGTCTATTCCATCCCTCTCCCCCTTCTCCCCCGCTCCTGTGGCGTCGCCGCCTCCCGCCGGAGACCTCCCCGCCCGTTCCTGCACACCCTCGACCTCACGCCGCCCATCGAAGACCTCCCCGCCTGTCCCCGCCGCCCCCTCCCGCTCCTCGGTCTCCTTCGCGGAGGGCGAGAAAGTGCTCGCCTACCACGCCCCCTCCTGTACGAGGCCAAGGTTCCCTTCCCCTCCCCATCCCGCATCCCCCTCCCCCCTCCATCCCATTTCGGCATAGGGTTCGCCGCTGCTTCTCCGTTCCTCCATCCCTCCCCTCCCGCTCCGGTAAGCCCCCCCCCCCCCCCCCCCACCTCGTCCTTTTTTTACAAAACAAGGATCAACCCCGGCCTTTGTACGTGTGTTATTTGTTGGGTTTATGCATGTTTTATGTCCTCAGTCCTCTCTAGGATATATTTTGACAGGTAGTAGTACTAGTAGTGATGTTAGCTTACCATGTCAATTTTGTGGAACGGTGTTAGTTCAGCTAAGCATTTTATTTCTGCAGCATATATGTACTACAAATTTTCTTATAGACTGCCATTCGATATGTGTGTTGCAATATGCTTGATTATGACCAGATCGATCAGTTTGTTGTACGATACTTGTTTGGTAAATGCTTTTCTTTCTCTTTTTAGTGATGTTGGCAGCAATTTCGTTAACATCAGTAGATAGCAAGCCGTCCTTAGGTTGATGATAAATGTTAGCCAGAGACAGTCTGGATTTGATTTTTCGTAAGTAATGCTGCAATTATATGTTTCCCGCAGCACAAGGGAAAATGGTAAATCGCTGTCTGGAGCTAGCTAGGGCTTACGTCATCATGTGTTTAGGCTCCAAAGATAAAGTTGTGTGTTCTGGTTAGCGATGGTAATTATGAGCCGACTGTCTGGTGACTATAAACTTTCCAAATCTATTCAAGCAACTCTGATTCTGATTACACAAAGAATAGAACAATTATTATTTTGTGCATGAATAAGAGGGAGTAGTTCCCCGGACAAAGACTAGATCATCTCTAGCAGACCCCGTATAATGGTCATTTTAGCAAAGTAGTTCCGGACTTGTAAATGCAACAAGAGGGAGTAGCTCGTTTCTTTTTATAGGTTGATGCACGTGCATTTTTCCTCCACGTGGTTCGAGGCAGATCAGAGCTAAGTAGGAAGTTAAATGAAATTGCTGCCATTGCAATTTTGGTATGTTAAAATATAATCTTCTGATGTTATGGACACTTGGGTTTGACACTTGTGCATAATCTTGATTTTTGTTGTTGTGGACACTTGTGCGTTTTTATTCACACCAACTATTTTATTTGAGGAAGTCTGAAATCTGGATAAATTATGAATGTCCGAGTGGCCTATGTTTTGCGGAACGTTGATTCATTTCTATTCCGACAAATTTCAGGCGCTCCATATGTCTACTTTTTAGCAAAGGTCATGCCGAAAATTTTCGTAAATTTCGGCATGACTAGTGCTAGAAACTAGGACATATGGAGTGCCCAGGTATTGCCGGAAAGGGGAATGAATTAATTAACACCCGACCAAATATAGGCCCTTTTTTATTACTCATGTTATTAGGCCTAGAGTTAAACTATTATACTTAAATACTCGTTGGAAATTAATATGTCTAGCCACGACGAAGCCGACGGTTCTGGTCGCGCCGGAGATGACTATTTTGAGGAAGTCGATGATTTTTTCAATTACTTGGACCAATGCATGTTGGGGACGCAGGGTGGCAGTGAGACCAACCCCGACAGCGACGCTGGCACCGACATCGACAATGGCACCGACACCGACACCGGCCCCAAGACCGGCAACGATGCTTACTTAGTCGGTGAAGGACCGAAGCTAAAGAGGGCAAGAAAATTAAACGAGCTCGGCACCGGACAAATCGTGGTCACGGCGATGCACCCCACGAAATTAGAGCCGTTGGAGCTAGAGAAAGTGCGCAAATGCTACGGCAATCAACTTCCGTGGAGGGACAACCACATGACAAATATAAACAGCAATGCAATGGTGACGTTCACCAATGCCTTGGCCGCCTGGAAAGTATGGGTGAAAAAAGCCAATCTGAAGAATGAACCTTGGTCGAAGATTCATGCCGACAATCCATCAATAACAGAAGAGAACTTCGAAAAAATCAAAGAGACTTGCACTACAGAAGAAGCCCAGCTGAAGTCTGAGAAAATGAAGGAGCTCCAAGCCAGGAACACGCCTGTCCATCGCCTCAGAAGCCGTGGTTACGAGGGAAGAGGAGAACATGAGCCAAGGAGGACATCAAACATGAAAGTCACGGAATCCCACACCCCTTGGCGGAGTTCACCGACCCGCGGGAGCGTGACTGGATCAGGGCACGACACCAGTGGGACCCCGTCAATAAGGTCTTTTACATGGACCCGAACACGAGGGACTTCATGAGACTACTGGTAATTGTTCTATTACCACATTATATTAATTATCTTCCAATCAATTCAATACCAAGTTTTGTCATATTACGTTTTTCAATAGATTACGTGCGTAAATGTTCTGCACAATTCAAATATATATTAACCTTACATCCAAGAGATTTAGTAAAAGAGACTTGGTGGTCCCCATGAAATATTTACATAACAATACAAACTTAGTCCACCAGAAGAATGATCTGGTCCAAAAAAATCCTTCACACAGAGATTGAACCGACGATAACATGTCTGGAGTTAGGACCGGATATATGTTAGTAACTTGCAAGCAACTACCATCCTTTACATGTAAAGGAAATTTGATGAGTCATGTCGTGCTCTATAGGTGCCAGTTCATCTTATCATCTTAGAGAAGAATACAAAGTTAGTTTATAAACACCAATCTAGTCTAGAAGAACCCTCCACATGTAAGGCTTTGATAATCGAGCATATCTTAACAACCCACACACGATTGCAACTTAGTACTACACAAGTTTTGCCTTTCTTGTTTCAGGCTAACAACCTATACAAGGTTCCAAAATTGTTTGCAAAACCGATACTAGCTTGATAAGTGTGTGACATGTAAAGTGAATTAGGCGAGTCATGCATACCAAACCTCAGGATTTCTATATTTTTTGTATGATCGTATGCATAACTAAAAAGCAACTTTGATGATCAATCCAAAAGTACGCTTGTAGCTAGTGCAACCTAACACAATGTATCCAAAATCCATTTCAGAAACATCCAAACACAATTGTTAAAGATGATGCAAAAGAAGGAAAGAGATGGTGCCATGGATACTATAAATAGGCATGCAGCATAGAGATCATCACAAGCACACGCATCAAAACCACTAGTTAATACGAATCCACCATGAAGACCTTCCTCATCTTTGCACTCCTCGTCATTGTGGCAACAAGTACCATTGCGCAGCAACAACCATACCCACAACAACCACAACCGTTTCCACAACAACCGATCCCACAACAACCACAACCATACCCACAACAACCACAACCATTTCCACAACAACCCATCCCACAACAACCACAACCATACCCACAACAACCACAACCATTTTCACAACAGCCCATCCCACAACAACCACAACCATATCCTTAACAAGCACAACCATTTCCACAACAACCCATCCCAAAACAACCACAACCATACCCACAACAACCACAACCATTTCCACAACAACCCTTCCCATCACAACAACCATTTCTGCAACAACCACCATTTTCGCAACAACAACCAATTCTATTGCAGCAACAACCATGTAAACCATAACAAACACCACTCCCACAAGGACAACAAGATCAAATGCTTGTGCAAGTACAAATACCATTTGTTCATCCATCTATTTTGCAGCAGCTAAACCTATGCAAGGTATTCCTCCAGCAGCAGTGCAGCCCTGTGGCAATGTCACAACGTATTGCAAGGTCGCAAATGTTGGAGCAGAGCAGTTGCCATGTGTTGCAACAACAATGTTGCCAACAACTGCCGCAAATCCCCGAACAATTCTGCCATGAGGCAGTCTGTGCAATCGTCTACTCTATCGTCTTGCAAGAACAACCCCAACGATTGGTCCAAGGTGTCTCCCAACCCCAACAACAGTCGCAGGTACAGCAAGTCGGACAATGTTCTTTCCAACAACCTCAACCACAACAGGGTCAACAACAGCAAGTGCCACAGAGTGTTTTCTTGCAGCCACACCAGCTAGCTCAGCTTGAGGCGACGGTTTCCATTGCGCTGCGTACCCTACCAATGATGTGCAGTGTTAATGTGCCGTTGTACCGCATACTTCCATTCGGCATTGACACGAGAGTTGGTGTCTAATGATAAGAAAAGGTCTCTAGAAATATATAGTTGAATAACCGTTGTTGAATCGAGGTATATGTCGATGTAGCGGTGACAAATAAAGTGTCACACAACCTTATGTGTGATCGACCAAGACTTGATGTTTAAATTTTGGAATAAAATATAAATAAAGTTTTATCTGGACAATATTCATATTGAAATTGTGTGGACGTCGACCTGAGTGCCACACTTGCAAGTTCATAAGGTTGTCTTGCCTGTTGAGAAATGCAACCGGGTGAATTAATTAATTATTCATGCATTGCAATTTGTTGATTGTAAAATTTGGGTTGGAGTGAAGAATGGACTTACATATATAAAACTCTTCAGTGGTCGGAGATTTGGGATCTTGTTTTTTTATTGGTTTGTATGTGGGTCCAAGGGTACATGCCATTGTCTACAGAGACAACAATGTCTATTTTCCGAGAAAAAGGCCGACTTTTTCTTGAACTTAAGATCATCTTTTTATCAAAACACACAAGTGGATGTTGTACACCCCGCCCAAAAGGAACAACAATAAACAACACACAGATCAGATCGGCTCGACTTAGGATGTGATTCGGGCATGCGACTCGACTCGACACCAAGAAGTCACCCAACAATTCTCGATCAAGAGCAGCTACAGTAGAGTTCAATTGCAAGGGCGATCACAATTCACAAGACAGTATTCCCCTAGCACTATGCATAATAACATTAGACAAGCAAATTGTTGAATGCATTGAAGTTTCGATTCATTACTCGCCATACATATTCAGAAATAGGTTAGTTCTGGGGGTGCCATGAGGACCCTCTCGCACCTGCAAGGAAGCATCGTCATTTTGCAAAAAATATATATGGCGTGCTCAGACACTCTGAAAAGATCAAGGTTCCACTGCTAAAACAACTCATGAAAGAGATCACCATTTGAGTCAAATCTATGACAGCACAGCAAAACACTACCAGAAAACTCATAGCATGTTCCGTCGAACAGGCCTCCAAACTTCAGAGTACAGAATGTTTCACAACAAGTTATAGCTTCATTAGTTCCTCTTGTGAAAGTTGAAGGCCTTCTCAACTAAGTAATGGCGCTAAAACCAGATACATAGATAGCTCACAAATAACAGCATGTATCCCAACTTCTTCTACTAAACGTAGAAAATGTTTAACGACATTAACTCCTTGGCATTACAAGTATATCTGAACAAGAAAAAAAAAGGTGAAACTTCAACAAAGCCAATCATTACCAATAGTATTCCTCAAACAAAAGATCATTAGCAATATTACACTGTAACTAGAACCGGGACTAAAGGTCCACCCTCCCCCTCACTCTCAGCCCCGCCACGTGGAGGGCATTAGTCCTGGATGATTAGTCTCGGTTCCTGAACCAGGACTAATAGCCTAAACGAACCGAGACTAAAGGCCCGTTTTCAACTATTGTCATTTTGGCACTTTCTAAATAGAGAATGAATTTTTTGTCCAAAAAAATGAAAACTTTATTAGGCAACATTATTTTCCATTGCAAGATGCACCCTTGTGCAAAATATGATATCATTTTGACAAACTATGTCATGAATGTTGTCATAACAGTGATCATTTGCATTGAAAGTCATGGATCTTCATACATGATAGCTCATTTGTGAGAACACTTTTCTAAGACATTTGTCGTAGTCCAATATTCTTTATTTCCGTGGATGCTAGGTCACATATAATGACACAATGCGAAGTTTTTCAATTTTTTCAATTTGTTTGAATTTCTTATGACGGTTTCAAAATGTGACCAAATTTGCCGATATGACCGTTCTGATCTAGGGGTGGAATAATGTGATTTTTTTTATATGATTAAATATATACTTGTGTACCTAAAAATGATGGCAAAAATAAAGATAAAACTATGAGGCAGTTGTAGTTCGAATTTGACACACTTCCAAGTCAATCGACGAAAATTTATCTTTTTCACAGGAGGTGGATCAAAGATTTTTACATAAATCGGGGGAAATTACTCTTTTTCATGAGATATTTGTGTAATTAAAAATGAAGGGATTGTACATGATGTTTTTTTTGCATAAACGAGTGTTTTTCTTGTCATAAATGAGTGTAACTCAAATATAACAAAATAAAGTGGATTGTACATGAAAAATCTTAATGCAAAGCAAATAGACAAAATAAGCTTATGTTTTGGTTATAAAGTATATATTTTCTAGCTATTTGTTAAACTAGTAAAATTTATTATGTGACCATGATTAATGTGATTTATTGAGTTTCCAAATCACTAGTAGAAAATGACCATTTGTCCCGGTTCCAGACACCCATGAGACCCGGTTCTGAAACCGAGATTAAAGGGTCGGGATTAAAGCCCAAAACCTTTAGTCCAGGTTCGCTTATCAACCGGGACAGAAGGGTCTCCACGTGGACGCTGCGGGGAGGCCAGCTAGGCGGGAAACCGAGGCAATTTTATGCTCTTACGAACAAATCAATATTATATTAACAAGAGTACAACTTGCCTTTGATAACATCAAATATACTGTCAATAATAAAGTTGGGGACAAGGATCCTCTTAAAAGAATGGACGGAGTAGTTTGCTTCCAAAATATATGAGACGACCAGAAGCTTAGTCATTTTATTCCTTTTGTTTGACTAGTCTTGGAAGCTGCATATAGTTTGGCATTTTGTTTTTTTTTACTCCCTCCGTCCCAAAATAACTGTCTCAAACTTAGTACAAATTTATACTAGAGCTAGTATAAAGTTGAGACACTTATTTTGGAACGGAGGGAGTATATCTGATTGATTATGTAGAGCATATACTCACATAAAGGAGCCAATGCAATAATTTTCAATGCAGTTTCTTTGTATCAGTTCCGTTGCTAGCATTTCTTATACTAATAATGTTCACACAATGAAGTACAAAATGATGAACCTCCTGAAGTCCTGTGCTTGGAAACAGGCAATGTTAGAGGATTAGCGGAGATGATGGAGCCTGTTTCCCTGCATTCACGTTTAGGGCTGGTGATTCCTGGTGGCTGAGAAGTTCCAGTCGTGCATTTGGTCATCCCACCCAAAATAACACCCCACTAAGCACAACACACAATAAAACCAAGATTAAGCAACAATCACATTTAGAATTTTACTTGCACGCTATTAGGATGCCCTTGGGATGCTACGTAATAATAAATATGTTAAGCACTAGTAGAAAACAGGGCATTAGAACCGGTTGGTAAGGGCCTTTGGACCCGGATACACATCCGGTGCTACGTATCCGGGACTAAAGGCCCCCCACTTTAGCACCGGTCTCTTACAAACCGGTGGTAAAGGCATCCACGTGGGCGCCGAAGAGTGCGCGCAGGGGAGGACCTTTAGAACCGGTTGGTAACACCAACCGGTCCTAATGCTTTTTTTTTCTTTTTTTTTCCTTTTCTTTTCAGGGTTTCCGATTCCGTATTTCGGTGATTCCGTGTTCCGTATTTTCCGTATTTCCGTTTACGTGTTTTCGGTTCCGTATTTCCGTTTACGTCTTTCCGATTCCGTGTGTCCGTGTTCCGTTTTTTACGAACACGGAATCGGAAACACGTAATCGGAAACACGTATCCGGAAACACCGATTCCATGTTTGCGGTTAAATGTTGATGCACCAAATAAAATTTCATATATACATGTAACACGAAGTACTCGATCGATTATCATTACATAATTTGAAGTTCGTTTCCTATAGCTGTATACTTGCATAGAGAAGGGAGCTGGCTATTGGTTCATAGGATGGAAAAATTCTCCGCCTTTATCTATGACTTGCGTGTAGAGAAATCCTGCCAATTCCTCTGCAACTGCCTTGCAACGTTGGATTGGTCTGAGCATCGCCCGCTTTCGTTGCAGCTTTAAAAGAAGTAGATGAAAACAATTAAGTTATGAACAAAACTAAACATAATTGATGGCAACATAAATAAAGTTGTGAAGATCCGGTTACGTACCTCTAGATTTCTGGAAGTACGGGATTTCTCATTGATAATCCTGTGAATGTACTCGCAAACGTAGTATCCACAATAATCAGTGTCCCGTGGTTGTTGCGGGACGCTCTATATACGAGAACATAATTCAGTCAAATTAGTAATGATCAAGAGAATGGTAATGGTATTGAAACCAGGGTACGTAGTACTACTTACTTTGTTAATCTGAAAGTGGAGCTTGTCTGCCCATGTACCGGGTTCTTCCTTGATGAACATTTGCCAAACCCTGGCCGACAAAGAAGAATGAATACAAGAGTTAATTATTACTTACTTGATATCAGGAAATGAACGAAAAAGAGGCCGATGAACGAAAGAGGCCGATATATATATACCTTTGAAGCATCTGACGCGCGCTCTTCCATGTGTCAGCGTCCCAGGTTAACGGGTCCCAGACTTCAACTTGTCCTTGATCGATTCTAATGATGAACAATATGAAGTGGGACCTGCGCACGTGTACACACGCAGTCATGCATACTCATCAATTACACTTAACATCAGGTAAGCAAAATGGAATGTGTACAAGGGAGTAACACTCACTTGAATCCGTAGGGCCAAAGTATTTCTTTTTTGGTACTTTGTCGCTTCAAAAACCTTAGCAAATCATTCGGTGTATCCTTGTTGAACTTTTCTATTGTCTCTTGATGAAACGAATACGGGTCAATGAACCCAAAGTCCCAGATTCCTGCCAGCCTGCATTCACGAATCTTCATTCTCCATAGTAGCGTACAAAAAGAATGTCTCGTGAGTGATAATTATACGGGCAATGAACACGAGCTTAACTAAATAATTAAATTACACAAATAAATCACTTACAAACAGTAGCAGCTGATGATAGCTTTGTCGAGGGCACGTTGATTGTACATCTGGAAAAAATCATCGAACCCAAAATCCACACCGTACTCTCCGAAGTAGTGTTGATCCTGAACTGCCACCATGATACAGTCTCTCTTTTGCCTTGCGGCCTCCAAGTACCAAACATGTAAATTCCATAGTTGGGTTGTTAGAGCACTAGGATTTTCGACCAGAGGGTGCTCGGGCTTATATTTATATACCACATCAGCAATAGCGTAACCTACGTCGCCCATGCGTGGACCGGACACTGAAGCCTGGTCAGATAACACCTTGAGCGGGGCAATTGACTGTGCTTCTTGTTGTCCGAGCTGGGGAACTTGTTTCCCGCATTTCATCTGCTCCGCCTGCTTCATCTGCTCCGCCTCCTTCATCTGTGCGGTGTGCATCTTTTCAATGTACCGTTCATAGTCTGAAAGTTCCGGCGGTGGCGGCGGTTCAGGATAATATAAGTTGTCGATGGTGCGCTCAACTTTCCACTTTGGTATGTTCTTCAGAGTTTCTTTCCAGATGTCTGGAGGGGGCTTCAGGGGAAACCGTGCGAACCATGCTTTGTTTTTGGCTTTCATGGCCTCGTCTAGTTCCTCCGGAGTCATCAGGCCTGGTAACTTCGGGGGAGTCTTGACTTTCTTGGGTTTCCTTTCTCTCTTCTTGGGAGGAGACCCGTTTCTTCTGAACTGCAGCTTCCGCTTTGCCGTACCCGTAGTGGGCGCATCCGTCGACTCACTGGACTGCACGGGCAATGGACTCTCGGCCTCGGGCTCCCAATCTTCGTTGTGGGGTGGACTTGGAGGTGCGTTGGGGGGTGGACTTGGAGGTGCGTTGGGGGGTGGACTTGGAGGTCGTGCATTCTCTGTACGAAAGTGAAAAAACTATTAAAAATAGGCTTACATGTGGTGCAACATTCAGTAATTGTTGGAGGTGGTGCATTTGTACCTGGAGGAGTCGGTGGCCTTGGCGCCGCGTTAGGAAACACGATGTGTTTCTTCTTCCACAAGATGATACCAAGCTCCATTTCTCCCAGTGTCTTCTCGCCTTCACCTCCAGGAATATCAAGCTCAATTGACTGGCATCCCGGCGTAATTGTTGACAACCCGACACGAGCATGGGATGCTGGAATCTGACCACCATGGTAGGTTGCTCCAGGTTGATTCGGTAAAGCATAGCCTGACGCCACCATGAAGGATATGTTCCCCATTGGCATATGTATCTCACAGTTTGTCTTCTCCGTGACATCATCCACGGGGTAGTGAGGCGCCGATGGTTCGACTGCAGGACCGTCTTCTAGCTGCAGCTGCGTGGAACCCACGCTGCTTCTATGCTGAGATGGGACGGGATCTGCTACAGGATCGTCTTCTAATTGCTGGTGATCAGCGTCAGGTGCAGGATCTTCTTCCTCCTCTTCAGTGTCAGGTACATGGTGTCCCCCTTTCTTCAAGAGAAACGCCACCTTTTCTTCTAATGTCGATATCCGTTCCAGCGCCTTCCTCTTGCTTCTACTACGGCTTCTGTAAGTGCCAAGGTCCGCCGGAAACCCTTGGTTCCACGGGGTACTGGCTCCAAAGCCTCGTGTTCGTCCCCACTTTTCGGGGTTCCCGAGTGCCTTCGTCAACTCGTCGTTCTCTCTATCGGGAACAAAAGTTCCTTTTCGAACAGCTTCTATTGCCTTCTCTAGATCTAATACGACTTGTCTTATTTTTTCCGCCCATGGTCCCTCCGGAACAATCATCCCAGTCTCAGCGTCCAACGTTGCCCCATGCGCGAACAACCAGAACTTGGACCTATCGGGCTAGTCATGTGTCTGTGGAATGATATTTCTTTTCAGAAGCGCATCTTCATAGCTTCGCCACCTAGGCAGGGCAGTCATGTAGCCACCTGACCCCAAAATATGGTGATATTTCTTCTTCTTCGCATTCTCCGTATTTGTGGCTGATCGGGATGTAAAGACACCCGATTTCTTGTACGCCTTAAAATCAGGCCAAGCGTCTCTTATCTTCACTAGGTTCCCAGTGAAAACTGGATCTTCCTCCTTATATTTCTTCCACAAGTCTTTCTTCCACCTCTGGAATTGTGTGGCCATCTTCTTCAAAGCCCACTCCTCGACTTTCTTCTTCTTATCGTCCGCTACGCTGAAATTTAGCCAGACCGTGTCGCAACGCACTCTTTTCAATCTGTCATCGACATAAGTAGCTCCAACGTTGGCGCCGGTCTTCGGCTTATTCCATTCTATTAATTTGATCGGGACCAGGTCTCTTACAACAACTCCGCACTGATTTACAAATTTGCGATAAGTTTCTGGGGGTTCTAGTGGTTTGCCATCAGCAGCAACTTTATCGATCGAGTACCTTGCAGTATCTTTCAACCTTGCGGCCGGGCCTCGTTTCGACTTTGTCTCAGTACTTGCGCTAGCTGTTCCGGAGGGCGCCTAAACGTAAAAATAATGATTCGTTAGTAAGTGCAATACAAATTAATTGTTGCGTCAACAGTGACTTGAGATATACATTGGCAGAGTTTGTTCCGGAGGGCACTTCTGCATCTACTACATGTTCTATATTCTTAGCTCCGTCACCGGAGTCGTTCAAAAATTGATTGCTAAACGCCTCTCCACCGTCGTCATCATGATATATGGCCGTTGCATCTTCAAAAATCATCTGGCACATGTATCTTTCCTTCTCCGCCTCACCCATTCCCGCGAGCTGATCGGCGTGCTGATCATGTGGTTCTTGGGGATCCATAGCTCAACACCTGCTAGTAACAAGAATTTAACTTAGCAAAATATATGTTTTCATGCAACTGTTTCACCAATTTATCTTCACTAGTAAGCTTGCACGTGCAACGCACGATAACCAAACAAAATCTCATTCATCCACTTATGAATAAACAAAAAAACATCATACATAAATTTTCACATGCAAGATTCAACTGAATAGTTGGAGAGAAAATATTCCGGTAAGATTTTTGAAGCTCTCTAGTTGCAAAATCCAATGCATAATCAAAGAAGTACAATGAGAGAAAATATTGCCACATCACCTTGGCAGGAACCCTCTTCCTGGGGCGATCGTCGCCCTCAACATCACCAGGGTCATCTCGCCTGATCTTATACTGAAATGCACCGCATGCCCGACAGGCATTTAAATTCTCATGCTGACCGCGGTAGAGGATGCAGTCATTGATGCATGCATGTATCTTATGCACTTCCAATCCTAGAGGGCAGACAACCTTCTTTGCTTCGTACGTACTGCAGGGCAGCACGTTATCTCTTGGAAGCATCTTCTTCATTATTTTCAGCAGCTTTTCAAATCCCTTGTCAGATATTCCATTCTCTGCCTTCCATTGCAGCAATTCCAGGGTGGTGCCCAGCTTTTTCTGGCCATCTTCGCAATTTGGGTACAACAATTTTTTGTGATCTTCTAACATGCGCTCCAACTTCAACCTATCGTTTTCACTTGCGCAGTTTATCTGTTCTTCACGAATGACCTGACGAAGATCATCATCAGACTCATCAACAATGTCCTCAAGTTCAGGTTCGTCTTCCCCCATTTCAGTATCACCGTGTTCACCGAACATAGGATAGTTATCATTATCCTCTTCTTCTTCATTGTCTTCCATTACAACCCCTCTTTCTCCGTGCTTGGTCCAACAAAAATAACTGGGCATGAAGCCTTCTTGCAACAGGTGGGTGTGTATGGTTCTTGAGTTAGGGAAATTCCTCTTATTCTGGCATTTTTTACATGGACAAAAAATAAATCCATTCTGCCTGTTTTTCTCAGCCACATTGAGAAAACTATGCATGCCATTAAGGAATTCGGGACGACGTCGATCACTGTACATCCATTGCCGGTTCATCTGCATTATATAAATTTATCAAAAACCATTATGCTAAATCATCATGACTAAATTAATTAATTAATACAAAAAGTTCATCACACGTTAAAACCAAAGTAGCGTAGTGACCATACATATATAGTTCTCATAAAAATACACACTGAAACCAACCATAAAAACTCTCTCTAATTAATGCATTTAAAAACAACAACAAATGCGATCAAAATCGCAACAAAGGTAAAAATTGACCCGATGGCATAATGATACCAAGCCTCTTTACTAATTGCATATTTTCTAATCTTTCTAATCTTCAGGCGCATTGCGTCCATATCGCTCTTGTGATCATCGACGACACCGGCAAGAACCTTTTCCAAGGTCATCTTCTCTCTTTCAGTTTTTTCCAACCTTTCTTCAGTTTTTTTCAATCTTTCTTTCATACCAACATTTTCTTGTTCAACTAAGTGTAACTTCTCAACAATAGGGTCGATTGGCATTTCCGGTTCCACTACCTCCTAGATAAAAATATCTATGTCAAGTTGGTCGGCGTAATTAATTGTCATATAATCAGGAAATGAAAATATGTAGTTATAAAAGATAATATACCACATCTGAATCATAGACTGGACGAGGGCCAACGGGGACGGATATCAAAACCATGACGCTATACATATAAAAAAAATCTTACACAATAAGAAAATTATATACAAGTAAATATGTAAATCATACAAATCAAAATTTGTTTTGGTAAATAAAAACAATAGGCTCACCAAGGTTGTGTCGGTGACGGGGCGATCGACGACGGTGAGGAAGGGGACAAGGCGCGCGACACTAAAAAAAACAACAAATCATAATTAAATTTGAGCTCAAATTGCATATGTATACATAACAAATGATGAACTCTCTCTAGCTTAGGCATTTCATCAAACACCTAGCTAGCACAACAAAAATGAAATGAGCAAGAAAACGAGCAAAACTTGCAATGCCGGAAGAGGGAATGTTGATGCTAACCGTAGGACCGATGGGTGCCAACAATCTTGACAAATGGTGGAGAAAAATGGGGATGGATTAGAGCTCCCAAGAGGAAGGAGAGAGCAAAAATGGAGTTGAGCTCGAGCTGGAAAAAATGGAGCTGAGCTGAGCTCGGGGGTGGAATATAGGGGAGGGCTTTAGGACCGGTTTGTGTTCAAAACCGGTGCTAAAGGGTCTGACAGCGGGGGCCCGCAGTTGCTGCAAAAATGAGAAAATCTTTAGCACCGGTTTGTGATATAAACCGGTTCGAAAGGTCTGTCCACTGGGCCCCCCCTCCCTGCAGCAAACGGTCCAAAGTCCTTTAGGACCGGTTTGTGTTACAAACCGGTCCTAAAGGCCTTGCGGCCATTTGCTGCAGGGAGTGGGCCCAGCGGACACACCCTTTAGAACCGGTTTATATCCAATCCGGGTCCAATGTGGTTGGCTCAATGCCCTATTTTCTACTAGTGAAGAGACATCGATCATATATTTTTAGTCAAATTAAAATGCATTTCTTGAACATGATTGAAGACTTCCTCCCAATAATTTGCCGGGGGTTCTACTGGACAACCCTTAAAACACCTAGTCATTATATTACTTATCTTTGACTAGCCTTGGAAGAAGCATAATCTTATTTCACATATCCGCGGTTTATATCTAAACAGATGATCCATTTGCCAAAATTTCCATTTTCAAGTCATTCATGGCATGTGCATTGCTACCTTTTTTGCCACAAACTTTTCACATCATAAAGTAGAAACATTAAACCCTGTAATTCCTAGAACCTGGTCGATTGGTCCCATGTGCATAAACAACATAATATCATATGATGTGCTCCTGATAGAGAACCAGCTCCGTCTATACACAAGTAGCATAAAATATATCATCCATAAGACCTGAACCACTAGATGGGGTCATCTAGCAAAAAAAATGGTAGCTTGGACATATTTTTTTTTGATAATACAGTGTGTCTAGGAGTTGTTCCAACTCTACGCATACATGTGAAGGCCGGCAAGTGTATGCTCTAGCTAATTCCATTATGCCGAACCTATATGTTCTTAAGACAAAACCATATCGCATAGAACATTCTATATCAATTGGAGTACTACTTACTTTGAACACTGCCAAATATAATTTCAATATTAAGAGCTGCGGATAAGGAATCTCATAAAAAATGGTTGGTGTAGGAGTAGTTTGTTTCTAAAATATATGTGAAGACCAGAGCCTTAGTCATTTTATTCCTTTTGTTTGACGTGACTTGCAAGAAGCGTAAAACTTTATACTTCTGTTTTTCTATTTCTGATTGATTTTGTCTAGCATATATTCACATGAAGGGGCCACTTGTTTCTTCATGTGAGTTGTGTTGCTAAGAACATATACTAAAGTTGTAGATGCTTGGCAACAACGAAGTGTTATCCCCATGCAAGGTCGATCATTGGGCAGGGTGGAGCATGTAGATCGGCATTCACACTTCGGGCTGGTGATTCACGATGGCCGAGAACTTGAACCAGTCGTGCAAGTTATCATTAGTGCCAACTGTTTGATGAATGTAGCGGAGGGTGTAGAACCAAAACTAAAATCAAGAATGTATAAGGGTTTTGTGCTTATGATGCGAGGCACAGGTCCTAATAAATTCTTCCCTCGATGGGTTGTTATCTAGCGTTCACCCAAAATAACATCCCACAACGCATCCCACTACACATAATAAAATCATGATCAGTAACAATACTAGTAGGGATGTTGGTGTGCTGCTATGGAAATGCAGAAAAGTGTTAAGAGACATTGATCAGATTATTTTCATGTCAAAATGAAATGCCTATTTTGAAAATGATCGAATTCCTCTACAGTTTCATGCATGTCTATATCGTTAAGTCCCCTCATAAACGAAAAATAAAATTAAGCCCTTTATAAGGAATATTCACGAGAGCTTTGCATCATGCGGTTGTCCATGTCGTTTTTTGGGATACTCTGAGACGGCTGATGCAAAAACCCTGCTGGCAGAAAGGTCAAGAACTATGCCCGCAACCCCCGGTGTGGGCACGACCGTGGAAATCGGAATTGCATGAGCTAATGATTTCCATTCAATAGATTGAATGGTAACCATGTCTCGTTGTACGCGTTCTTGATGTAACCTGAAAAAATGAATTGATCTCCTCCATCCCCTCTATGTACCTCAAAACCTCTCCCGAATAGATAATCATTTGCCAGAAAAACATTATTGCCCCCAAACTGGAGAACTCATTTTCAGATTTTAGAATGCTGTTTTTTATGCTGCAGCATGCGTACAAAACTGCATCACAATTAAAGATTTATATCATATCCTTTCAGAATGGCCGATTGGGAAATAACAATAAATAAAAGGTCACACATATACTTGCTAATGGATACAGCCACATATCAGCAGGGAAACAAGGGTCAACGTATGGACAGTACATGGGTCAGTGATGAACATATAGACCAATATAAAATCAAAGGAAAATGATCAGACTGAATCTACTATGTACCAATGCAAGTACTGAAAAATTGTGGGTCTTTACTCGTTAGGTTCCTTCTTAAAAATGGTTGGATATATTATACACCAATAATGGACACCATGGCCCCTTTCGTATTCAGTGGCCTTAAATTGTTCTTCATGGCATGTGTTTTATCTTTTTTTTTTCAGATAATATAATGAAGAAGGGTTTGCAGGTTGCTGAGGATAATATGCCTAGCTATATGATATCCAAAATAGCACTTCATGGTTCGGTAATGTGTCTCCTTCAAAGTCTGACGGGACTGATCATATTTGAAGAAGAGAATGACAAACAAAATCTTGGTCTTATTCGTCTATATAGTTTGTCTTCAAGGCATGGCATATTTCCAAAACAAAAAAAAAAACTCGATAGCATATTTCCTGGAAAGCCTGTCTTGGCAAGAAAAAGAAATAGAAGACGACGCGTGACCTTTCTTATGTCTTTGGGCTGATAAATGTGCACGATATTGTTCCGCCTCACAAGCGTAGCCTATCCAAAATCGAAAGGCCAGCCAAATGAAAAAAAGCGTCCACATTTGCTAGCTGGTCCTGAAGGATATGGAACCAACTTGCTAGTCCTCGAGCACTAATGCACTATAAATAGAACCCCTAGACTTGAGTATCTCTCACACAGCCAACAACAAAGGAAAGAGTCAACTTATCATAGACACCTCCTACCATCTTTGTGGGAGCCAAAATCCTAGCCATGGCCAGTTCTAGCCGTGTCCTGTCCGTCATTTTGGTCCTGCATTTCGTTCTATCCATGGCCACTCCATCCCTGTCTTGCGTTATTCCTTGTGAGTCTGAGATAAACTTGCGCTTGTACTTGCACCAAATCGCCGCTGGATCCGGCACAAACCAGGTTGCAATTGTTGCCTCCAGCCAACCAGCCGGGTTTGGTACGACCGCTGTTAACGACTGGACTGTGATTGATGGACCAAACCCCGGTACTGCCACCATTGTTGCCCGTACCAAAGGCATGCATGTGCAGGCTGATGTAGGCGGTCCAGGCTGGTTCAACTACTTCAGCATGGTGTTCGAGGACGCCAGGTACAAATTTATACTCTTGGACTAGAAGTTTTAGTTTTCTCAGTTACCTACATCTCATATACCCCCTCCGTGGTAAAGAAATATAAGAGCGTTTAGATCGCTAAAGTAGTGATCTAAATGCTCTTATTATAGTTTACGGAGGGAGTACTAAAGATTCTCCAGTGTTATATGATAAGTGATGTGTTACTCTCCAAAACTATATCAGGCGCCGTGGATCATCATTTGAAGTAATGGGGATGAACAGAGCTCAAGAAGGCGAGATGGCCATTATTGGTGGGACTGGAGAGTTTGCTATGGCACGTGGGACCATCAAGTATAGAGCACTCGCCAACCCCCCTCCGGGTCAAAGTATTAAAGAGCTCAATATTCATGCATTCTACGTCAAACCAGCTGTAAGTAGACAAGTTTAATTAGCCAATTAATTTGTATGTATTTGCTTTGTTGTTTCTAGTGTATCTATCTAGCTCAACATGATATCCTTATACTAACTTAGCTCGGGTCGTGTAACAAAAGGGCATTTAAATTGCACAACTCTCTAGTATTCCAGTTCACTAAGAAATCTAGTTTGAGTCATCCAGATAAAAATTATGAATTGTTATTATTCCTTGATAAACTTCATTATTAGTACCTTAATACCTAGATTTTTATTAAATGTGTAGCAATGCTGATATTACCGGTGATTCCTTTTCTTTTTCCAGGGTACTATAGCTGGCCCTACCATCCAGTAATACGTTTGAAAACTATGTGGACGACCACGATGGGTAGCTGTGGAATGAGCTTTGCAATGATCCTGTCAATGTTTTTCTTTTTTAATAATCCATGGATCTCTAGCCAGTGATATTCCATCAATCCAAAGATCCATGTCCGACTGTTGTTGTTTTAAGATGTATGTTTGGTTTTGTGCTCGGGATCATATCTTCTTGGTGTGTATATCAGAAATAAAGAAGTTTGCTTGGTGTAGTAAAATTTTAATATGAAGAATCTTTCTCCCGTAATGTGGATCTTTACGTATCTCCCATAATCCTATAGTATGTCCGAAATTGGT
Source organism: Hordeum vulgare subsp. vulgare (assembly GCF_904849725.1). Classification (NCBI taxonomy): domain Eukaryota; kingdom Viridiplantae; phylum Streptophyta; class Magnoliopsida; order Poales; family Poaceae; genus Hordeum; species Hordeum vulgare. The sequence goes on along the minus strand of NC_058518.1, from coordinate 2,497,661 downwards.
CTAATTACTCAGTTAAACACAAAAGAACAAATGTATGGCAAGATCCCTATAGTAGCGGCCGATGAATAAAGGAAAAACAGGCATTGCCCCTGATTAATCAGAGCTAATTAATTCTTAACAGCATGCACCTTTACCTCATGAGGATTCCATATAAGCGAACTCATGCGTACATTTGTGAGGTTAGTCGTATTTTTAATCTCTGCCATTTGTTAAAGCTCGTACATGAATTCAGGTTAACATTATTAAACATATGTGTCTTGTGTATGCACCATTGTAACCAAGCCGTATTGTACCAAAGTCCCTAGATGTCAGACCCTAAACCGCTCGAGCTTACTCTCTCTCACTCTGGTTAGAGGTAGACGAAGGAGATTTTGTGCCGCGTGCCAGTGCAACTTTTCTGTTTCTATTCCTTCTCTTAAGCAACGAATACATGAACTAACTGAAAAACGAAAAACGGGGAAGGAGCGGGTCGTGAGCATCGCCATCCCAACGCTCCCCGCGCTTCGCCCGTGATGCGCCCATGACCATCTCATTCGTGCCATCCCACGATCAGGTCAGGGCCGCAACGATAGGGAAGAACTATCATAGTCTACGCCCGAGTCGCAGCTCAGGTTATTTGAATGAAAACGGGAAAGATACGGTGGTGGCTTCCCCCTGACGAAACTGACAGAGAGATCACCTGTTGGAACCTGTCTAAACTGACAGAGAGATCACCTGTTGGAACCTGTCGAAACTGAAGAAAGAACAAGCATCTGCAGCTATTAGCTGACAATCTCCCCCCTAATCAGTTGCTGATGTTGATCATCCCCAGTTTCTCCCGTAGCTCTTGAAACTTCACACGAGGCAGTGTCTTGGTCATGATGTCGGCCAGCTGCTCGCTCGTGTGGATGTGATCGACGGCGACCCTCCCGTCCTGCACGCATTCCCTGATGAAATGGAAACACGTCTCGATGTGCTTTGTCCTGTCATGGAAGACAGGGTTCTTGCAGAGCTGGATTGCCGACTTGTTGTCGATGAGAAGTGGGGTTGCACCTCCTGGATCACCGAGTAGATCTCCCAGCATTCTCTGCAGCCAAACGCCTGTGCATGCTGCTGCAGTCGCCGCCATGTACTCGGCTTCGCAGGATGAAAGGGCGACCACCTTCTGCTTCTGGGACTGCCAGCTGATCGCGCTCCCCCCGAAGACGAACACCAGAAAACATCGTTAACCACACATGCACATCTTTGAAAAACCTCGTGTGGAGAAACAACATATTTCTCATCTTATTTCGAGTGACTGTACATTCAAACGCGTTTTCGTTATGTGAGCACTAAAGCCATCGTCGGCAACACAAATGTGATGCCATGTGAAAATATATTGCGTTCAGAGCGTATGTTATTTTCTCTTCCGTCGCAACGCATGGGCTTTTTTGCTAGTAGTAAGTTAAGGAACCTTCAACATAATTTGCTCCCTATTTTAGATCACTTCAAGTTGTAGTATTAGACCATCAATGTCAAAGACATTATACCTTGGTAATTCCTGACGTTTCACACGTCTTTATGATGCAATGGACATGGCGTGATGGTACACATCTGGGACATACTTCCTCTGTTTCTTTTTAGTCTGCATATAAGATTTGGTCAAAGTCAAGTGATACAAAGTTTGACCAAATATATATCATAAGTTATCAACATCTATAATACTAAACCTATATGATATGAAAATTAATATTATGGTGCATCTACTAATATTGATTCAATATTATAAATGTTGATATTTTATTCTATAAATTTGGTCAAAGCTTATGAAGTTTGACTTTGACCAAATCTTATATGCGGACTAAAAAGAAACGAGTACCATGTATACTGGAGTACTCCCACTGTCCGACAATAATTATCGCTCATTTAGTATAAGTTTGTAGTAAAGTTGTACTAGATTAGCAACACTTTTTTTGGTATGGAGAGAGTACATTATTTGACTTGGAAAATGGATACTAACTAAACATGCAAGTTGGATGGTCAAATGTTTATGTAGTCCGGTCACAGGACTAAAAAAACATGTCTTGCATGAATTGTCAACACATATCCCATGCTCACAATTTATTTTTCCTTCCTAAAAGGAGATATCAAAGGCTAGGGGTGTACGTAAGTCCTATATATATGAACTTTGGATGTCAATGTGAGTGTGATATGAACTCAGATTTGTTCCCCCTCTATCCATCTTAAGTCCATCTAAAATATTGGGGGAAACCAAATTAATACATGTATCTTCTCCTGCATAACCCCTCATACCATCTTGGCGTAGCCAAGAAATTTTGTCAATGGATTCAAACATTGACCAGTCACAAGCCAGTAATAAACTGCAATTGCCGGCCGCTGCCGCTGTCGGCTTGCCGCCTACGCCGCGATCATGGTGCGGCTAGAGAAGAGGCCAAGTTGGGGAAGGGCAAGGCGTGCGATCATGACTTTCTACCGGAGACTAGGAGACTTTTTGGCTGTTCTAAAATATAGGCTTTTGGGCTGTTCTAAGAAAATAGCTTTTGGGTTTGTGCACTGTAGCACCGATGGGTTCAAGCACTCCTTTTTTATTGGGTTCGTCCAGGGCAGTACGGACATACTCCCTCTGTCTTAAAATAACTGTCTCAACTTTATACTAAGCTCTAGCATAAAATTGTACTAAGTTTAAGACACTTATTTTAGGACGGAGGGAGTATATGTACGTTGGAGCGAACAGTCTGAACCCAAGGGTTATACCTTGGCTCCGCTCCATCTTGCTCTTTAGTAGTACAAGTCCATTCGCCTTGCGACTCTGGTTGTGCAACGGGAGACTATGTTTGCGCCATGAGACGACGAGTCGACGACGCCGCAGTCCTACTATGTTCTTGCTGTTTACAATGATACGTGGTCTGCGCTTTGGCAGTCGACAAGGTCACGGTCATGACCTTCCGCACCTCGGCTGTTTGACAAGGAGCCTATAATCATGGGGTGGAAAACACTTTAGACAGGGAGACACAAGATCTTAGAATTGTGTTACTACACGACTATTCCTAGTTCGGGTTGATGAATAAATATACCGGTTCTTATAGGATCGTTTTTGGAATTGTAGTGCAAATAAATTTCAAAGAGTGAAGAAATCGACGCCCTAGGTCAACAATACTTTTCCCCCTCTCACCCCACGTCAATCCCACGGGCGACAGGGTAAACCCCAGCCACCGGACACAATACTTGGCCCTCGTTCATGCCCCTCTTGATGTGTGTGCTACTGTCGCCAAAAGGCATCCATCGTTGAGGGCCGATTCCATTTCCACGGGCCATAGAGTCATCGTTGCCTCCCACCTGGTGGTGGTGTGCCGCTGGGAAGCTCGCCCATTGCCCAGGAGGGGCAGGGTGAGGCGGTGCTGGCCAGATCTCGCTAACCCAGGTGGGGTTTCGGCACTGCAGACCACCAAGGGGTTGAAAAGGAGGGACCTTTCCTCTCATCTCTTTGGTCGTCGTAGGTGCGTGTCTCAGGTGGTGTGGTGTTGGGATCTTGAATGACGGGGCGACGACCTTGGTGCTGAGGGCTTGTTGTTTGAGCTGGTGGCTCAGGTGTTCAGTGTCTGAAATGGTTATGCTGGCACCATGGTAGTTAGTGTTCTTATACCATGGTGGCGGCACTATTAGTATAGAAAACGTTCTTATATTATGAGACGGATGAAGTAGTTTATAGGCGCATGCCGGACGCGCTGACAGGAGTCGGCATCAACTAGGACTTGTCTTGGTTTTGAAACCTATACTATTTCTCGCGACCACCAATAGTAGGTACCTTGATATAAGGGCATCTTCAAGGCAGATCCACAATTCAGAATATGTAGTCTAAATAGTTCGGTTCGCAAAAGTCATTCAATGCGGGATGGGATGAAACGGATATCTACCCTGCCCGCTCGATGCCTTGGCCGTCTGTATGCTATTATTAAACAGGCTCCTCGGTTGAAAAACCCATTATGGCGTCTTGCATTGACACCTGGCTTCACCGGAATCCCCTGTTAAGCGGAAGGCGCTACAACTAAAGTACACTAGTGCGGCTGACAAAAGCGTGATACTGCTATAACTTTAGCAGTAGGACGGCCCGAAAAATGCGTTGTAGCTATTATGATCCCCACCAAAGCAACCAGACTACATGTAGCAGCGCGTCTCCTGGATGCACACTATTTTTAATGTGTTAGCAGTAGCACGGAGATTCGTCCACTACAAGAGGATCCCCACTCTAGCAACGCTTTTTTCCGTATCTAAAAGTTCACATATGCGTTGCCAGTGCCTTTACCAACGGTTTGAGATACGTTGTCTTAGTGTTGCTAGCGCATAATGCAACACTTATACTACCATTGGTAAAAGGAATCGTTGCAAAATGACAACAAATAAAAGAGACTTCTACAACACTTTTATATGTTGGTTTGAATGTATAGGAATCAAAATCCCAATGCTTGGCAACGGAGAATTTGCAACGCTTGAAGAGTTGGTACATATATAATGTCTATAATATTATTTTATATGTATATTGCCAACGATGCTTCACCAAATGGTGATAATTATGTATTCCAAGTGAAGAAAAACAAGAGAATATACACACGAGGAAGAAATAGTATATTTTCGATAAAACTGTTAGGTTACAATAGTGGATATTACAGGAGGAATATCATCCAAATGTGAGGCATAATCTATTTTTTCTTGACATCTAAATTTAAACTGGAACATCCATCTACTTCCCTACAACTTAACTACAACTTGCCCGAGGAACATCATCCCTACAGCTAAGATAAAAGCAAAAGTATCCATTATCATCATCATGAAATGGAATATCATCATCATCATGAAACGGAACAGCATCATCATCATGGGAGTATACTTGTCGTGCACCCATATAATCATTCATTTATCTTTTGAATCTGCAAACAAAATGAACTATTAACACACAATGCATTGACATGATCAAAGTAGTGATAGAGGAAGGATATTAGTAATGTCCAAAGGTTCAAGATTGTGCAATACTTTTTATTATTTTTGCATCAGTATTACATTTTTCACAACTCCGTACCAAATCTTCAGTTTTCACAAGTGCCAAATCGACATGCACTGGTCAAAATTTATTTGTAAATTCAACACAATCAAATTTATATTTAGGATCGCAACTTACAATTGTAGAACAACTACGTCCCTGTCATGATTTTTCAGGCTCTGCAAGAATAATTTAGTTCCTGCATGTTAGAGAAAATCAAAGTAAGCATTGGCAGATTCATACTCATCACCCAGGACAAAACAGGTAGAAAAAAGGAATCATATTAAATGAAATCGAACACTCTTACAGGTGGCACCCAACCAACTCGGCGAACCAGTTCTGAAAGGTTCCAATTCAGCTTCCCCTTCTTACGCTCTTTTGTTTTTTAATTTTGAGCTGAATATATAGAGCCATGAATTATGTTTTGATGATGAATAATCATATATTGCAATTAGCAAGGAATGAGCAACAAACTTACCTTCTTCATCATTATTAGTTATTTCTTGGACACCAGATGATACGACATCTTTTTCACAGAATTGTGATGTTCGAAAGGTTCTTCCGGCATATCTTCTTCATTGGATTAAAAAATGTTAATTCTTGTCCGTGACATATTTGCTGCAACATGACAATGACCAAATATCAAAATAAATTATGTAAAATACATTATAGGTTCTTTCGTAAACTACAATATATACAGAGGTTTGGAAAAACTACAATTCAATCTGGGAGAGACATAAGAATTTGGCTGGAATCCATGAGAAGGGGTAATCTTTGTTTTAAATCTGCTACATGTCAAAGCCACCAGAAGCTATGTTGCATGCAAGCTAGCTTACGAAGTTAGGGGACACGCATCTGGATTGATCTACAAGTAGCACCGGCACACATATATAGAGGTAGACGTGAAGTCATGAACTTTGACCCTGAACATAAGGTACACGTGAACTTGACCATGAATATAAAGGTACACGTGAACTTGACCATTGATTAGGTGAATCAACATTCTCGGCAAGAACAAAACATATGCATTGATCGGTAGTTCAAAACATGACAGAATTGGTTAAGAGCACATATGGTAGAGTAGGGATATACTGTGGGAGAGTCGATCGAGAACTAACCTTGCTTAGCTTCTGACGATGACTTCCTCACCGGTCTCTCGGAGTGCGACGAGTCCAGTAAGAGACGAGGAAGGGAGTCGTGACCTTCAGGATTCGGTAGCCGCGATTCCCTGGACAACGGCCTCGCTTGAGGCGCCATGACCTTCAGGCTTTAGCATCGGCGTTCCCTGGATGATGGCCTCACTGGCGGCCCCATGATCTTCGGGCTTTGTCGGCGGCGTTCCCTACAGGCAAAAGCTCTGCTCGCACGGCATTCGGTGGAGATTGGAGAAGAGATATGGAAGGGAACCGTCTCATTATGAAGGGGAACGTTTTCGATATTATTGGCGCAATTATCTCATCGTGATCTGTTTTACGTTAGTCTCAGTCCTATGACGAGTGGGGTCATGGCAATGAAGCGTGCATAGTTAAATATTTTGACAAGATTAGTTGCTAATAATGGGAGAGAATGGAGGGAAAGTAAAATATTGTAGCGAAACCAAAATATAGAAATAGGATGCAGTCTAAAAGTTTAGAACGAAACAAATTATAAATTTTGTTATTATCATCTAGCCCGACAGTTTACATACATATTTGTTTCAAATGGAACGTGCTTCTTCTTGGTTTGTACAAATCAAGATCACTAGTTGTGCATCCAAGACCACCCGCTATGTATCGTCGACATGAAGGCTAAAGCAACATTTTTTAAAGTTGGCACACACACTCCTATGCGGTCTAAGGCGGACAACATATTTGTCTACAGACACAATGATATGGAAGTCGCCACAAAACGTTTGCCCACAACGAACACATATTCATAAATAATTCATGCAAGTTTAACGGAACTCATATAAACGGATATACCTACAATATAATTTACCTAAACAGAGAACGAATATTTCGTCCATTCAACTAAAAGTAAAAAGCCTATTTTTTTTGTGGGCACTAACCTCCCGGGAAGGCAGAGCCGACATTGGCAGCACCTCCGTCCATGTCCGTGTTGTCCTTGTTGGAGCGGTCCTTCTAGGGATGGAAGGGTTGGGGCGAGCGCGCGAGAGCCCTGCTTGGCCGCCACCTAGCGCTCGCGGAGGCGACCCTTCGCTTCCTCCTGCATCGTGCGGACGGCCGCATTGTCTCACGACGACTCTGCCTCGGGTGGCTAGGCATCCCCTGCATGCGGCAACGGAAGTGTTACTGAGCGACCACTCCTTGTCGATCTTTGCGAGATCCTCGTCGAGGCGGCACAACCACGTCACAAACAACTCTGCGGTGGTCATGGACAAGTTGCTAGCCCAGGTCTAAGCGACATTGGGTTCTGCTAGGACCCAGGATGGTGTCGCGTCCACTATTGCAGAAAAAGCCTAGCTATGTCGTGATAAAAAGGAGCCCGCTAGCAAGTACACCCCATGCCACCAATATCGTCACCGTTAAAATTTAGTGGGGGCGTTGGAGCCGACGCCATCAGTATTTTGGATACCTATGGCGTTGGACAGGGTTGCACGCTGGCACTGTCATATTTAGCTAATAAAAAATATGCTAGAATATAGTAAAAACTAAATGTGGCAGCAAGTCACAAAAGATCCTACCAGCTTCACAAACTAAACCTGTCAACACTTCGAAAAAGTTTGTACCAGCTTCACAAACTAAACGTTTTACCAAATTCACAAACGAAAATTGCCAACTTTACAATGTATCGATTTGCCCCTCTCGACACTACCTAGTTTTGTCTAAGGACTAACTTAAGCTCACGAAGCTTATGATCTGTTGCAATCTATGTCCTACCATATGGTCTCGAGCTGCAACTACGCAACGCAAGTGCCGCAACGCATATATGCGTATCTACTATAAATTTTGCAACATATAGTCAAAACGTTGTAGAATTTATGTTGCTTTATAGGGGGTATTCTTGTAGTGGTCATGCGCTACTGATAAAGCGGTCCGCGCAGCACCCGTCCGCCCACCTATAGGAGCAGCACGTCTTCCACATATGTGCTACTGTTAACTAGCTAGCAGTAACTCCTATTCTGGACACGCGCTGCTGCAAATGTGCAACAACCATTTTTCCTATCCCTTCCCTCCCTCCGCCCCCCTCTCTGCCTCACTTGCTTCTTCCCCATTAGTATTAGGTACCTTTGTTCTTTTTTCCTTCTCCTACCTCTCTTCTCTCCATCAATGTCCCTTACATCATCATCATAATTAATGCATCCCTTTGTCCCTTTTCCGTCGTCTCTCCTCTCTACACGTGTTAGAGCAATTTTCTTCGCCAACTAGCAAGATCGGCCCATTTAATGAAGTGACCTATCAACCTCCCCATCTAGATCTATCCATTTAATGAAGTAAAGTAATTTTTGGTGGTGTTTCTTTTCAAGGGACTAGACTTTTTTTAGTCCCAGGGACTAAAGAAAAAAGTCCCTTCAATAAAGTCTTTTTCTAGTCCCTTAAGGAAAAGTCCCTTCTATTTCTTTACCTAGGGACTAAAAGGGACTTTTTAGTCTAGCCCCTAGGTAAAGAAACACCACTTTTGTTGTCCACTTTCAATCCGTAGGTGTCTAGCAACACCGACCTCATCATCACTGCGCATGATCTTCTCTCGAGATAGGTGATAAAAAAAAAGTACTTTGCATGAATGGAAATATTTGTGTGTGTGCGATATGATGGAAATTGCGCATGTGCAGCATGAGATGTGAGTTGCCTATGTTTTGTTGAAATGTCGAATTATTTCCGTTTCGGCAAATTTCGGAGAAACTCTGTATGTTCTATTTTAGGGAAGGTCATGCCGATTTTTTGTAAGACTTAGATGCATATGCTTGCATGCATGCTTTCTTATAATCCTTCTACTTATCGTGCAGGCAATCATGAAGGTCATTGGAGCAATGATGGAAAGATGGTTGCAATCTACATTGCACGACATGTATGAAAATAACCGCAAGGAGATCTTTTGCATGTGTTGAAGATGCAAAGGAGGAGTCTGGTTCGACCCCTTTATGGTTGGTTGTTTGAAGGCGCACCTGCTCACGACTGGTTTCATGAATGGCTATACTTGATGGGTTGCACCCACATTAACCTAGTGACTAAGACACGCCTAGACAGAAGCCACCACAGCCGTCGATTTTAACATAGACGGATTTGCGATTGGTGGTGAAGAAGCACCAAAATAAAACGAAGAGGAATCGCCTTGCACATAAAAGGAACCGGTAGCCGGGCTCTAGTCAAGCTACCAAACACATCCACAGAAATAGCACACATCTATCCCATGCCCCACGAAAGACGGCACCCCCTTCGGGGTGATATTATTTCGTGGTTTTCATATATTAAACGAGAAGGTAGGAGCAGTAGAATCGGGATTGGGGGCGTAGGCGCGAAGCTAGGGCTGAGCTCCCCGAGTCAACCCAGAGGGAGGAGGGGATTTTCGACAATCGCATACAAAGTTAAAGCAACAGTAATTTAACTGCTGACTCTACTCCAATCAAATCTTAAAAAGTACTTCCTACTATGTATACTGTTGGAAAATTAATATAAAAAGTCTGAACAATTAAACCACTTACAGAAGTACCAAACAAGTGTATCAAAACAAATAACACAAATCTGTAAACTAAGGGCATCTCCAAGGCCAACCCACAAATCCCCCGCATCCGTTCGGACCGCGGAAGCCATCTTACACGATTCTGTATGGTCCGTAGGACGGTCCAGACGCGATTTCTCAGGCGAAACGGAGACAAAAGTAGGGGACGCTTGCGGGAGTCCGGACATGAGAATCGTCGCTATCTGCCATCCTTGACCCACTCAAAACCCTTCCCGGAGCACAACGAATTCATCCTCCTCATTTTCTCTCCTTCATTATTTCTCTTTTGCTTTCGCAGCCGCTCCACCACCCCCGGGCACCACGCCATACCTCTGTCTGTATTTTGCATCGTCGTCACCCTCCGGCCCTCCAATAGGGCTCCCCGCCACTTCTTCTCTGTCTATGTTCAGCTCCTGTCCTCTGGATGACCCGCCGGGTACCATCCTCTACTGTTGTTCTGGTCATGCCCGGCAACTGTTCGATGAATCTCCGTTCAGCTTCTTCTTTCTAGCATTGGATTCTTAATTGGAGTACATATACGAGTATTATGTTGAGTCGACCCACGGCTCGTCGGACAAGGAGTACTACTCCTATGAGACGGCGATGAAGCAGTTGATCCTTGAAGACACGGATCATGCGGAGGAGCATGTTCTTAATTTCAAGGGCTCAATCAAGGGTCATCGACTGCTCAATTGCAACAGGGTGCACAGGCATTTGACGCTGATGGTCGACTACTTTGCCCCTCGTGAACTATTCATTGACCATTTTTGTCGGCGTTTTTGGATGCATGGGACAGTCTTTGATCGTTTGTACCATGGTGTCCGGTCATACGATGACAACTTCATCCTGAAGAAGGACGTCGCGGGAACAATTGGCTTCTCCGGATGCTTTCATATGTCACGGACGCCGATTCGTGGGACGTCATACATACATATGTCTAAGAGCACAATGGGATCCAAAGAACTTGTGGGAGGTGATGTCATGTTGTGCGACAATGCACAATATGATCCTCGAGGATAAGGGTGATGATACTGCGGCGGATCTAGAATTTGAGAACATGTGTGATCCTATCCAACTTCTAAAAAGAAAGCCAACCATATTTGAAGAATTTATTCAAATGCATCAGGAAATTCGGCATCAACCAACTCATGAGCAGCTGAAGAAAAATTTGATTGAGCAACAGTGGATGTTGAAATGGGACAACAATGTTAGGATGTAATATTTAATAAACCTTTTAAAATTTAAACTAGTGTTGCATGCAGCTATTTTAACATTTATACCATTTACATACGGCTATTTGATGGCGCAGACTTGGAAAAAATGAAGAAGGTCGAATGTATGTGGCTATGGTTGGATGACGTCATCCCATATCCGTGTGCATGGACTGGCCTTCCTGTCCGTGGACTGATTTAGGAGGAAATTTACCGATCCGCCTTGCAGATGCCGTAATAGAAGACCGTCGGTATCACTTTTTTAATAATTTTAACGATTTAACATTAGTTAACAGATAGTATATTTTTGTATTTTGCATATAAACTGTCTAAACAATTATTTTAGGGTAAACACGAGTAGACGAGTACAAGACAACTCTACCGAAAACAAATAACACGATTGTTCAAATAATCAATCTAAGATACTGTCCATGACGGAAGTAGCTAGGCATAGCGCCCTAACTATTACTTCGTTTATACCTAAATAATTATAGTCGAAAAAAGCTAAACTATCTTTACGATTACAATTATTTAGATAGAGAGGAAGCAATTTGGTAGTGAGGCCGGCCTGCGTGGCTGATGCATCAACTGGAGTTCCGCTGAGGCTGCGGTTGTTCCGAGTCACGGCGGGTGGATGGATCGCTTATGCACTTGTGCAGCGCCGCCTCGGCGACGGCGCATGCCGCGGCGTCGGCCGCCGGCCCGGAGCATGCAGCAGTCCAGGCGTCCACCTTGTACACGCATCCGCCTTTGCCCGCCTGCACGCAGAAGTACTTGATACTACTCGCGATGTCGGCCGATAAGCTTGCCATCGTCGTCTCCATGTTGGTCAATTTTTCCAACACCATCTCGATGCGCTGCCTCTCCATGGCGACGGCCGACGGCTTCGGTGCGCTCTCCATCACGATGAGACGGCGGTCAAACTGTTTGTCGATGTCTGTGGCCGGGACTCGATTGGTTCTCCTATATATATGGACGGTCGTGCTCGCTTTTCTATTTTTATTTATAGGCGCTGATAGGAGTCGGCACCAACTAGGATTTGTGTTTGTTTTGGAATCTATTTCTTGCGACCTAAACTTTGTCGAATCGGTTGTTCTAGCGCAGCCCACAATGTAGAAAAAAGAGAGAGCCCGTGACGCGCACTTCCACACGGCCCTGCCCCCCCCCCCCCCCCCCCCCCCCCCGTGTCCTCGGCGGAAAGGCTAGCGCGCCGCCGCTCGTCTCTCCCCATCGGACTCCCCACCTCCACTCGTCTCTGCCCCATCGGACTCTCCCCCCGCCGCCCGCCCCGGTCCCGCGAGCGTACTCGGGGGAACTCTAGCACATCACCGCTCGTCTCTCCCCATCGGACTCCCCCCCCCCCCCCGCCCCAGCGAGTGTCCTCGGGGGGAAACACTAGCGCGCCGCCGCTCGTCTCTCCCCGTCGGACTCCCCCCGCTCCCGCGAGCGTCCTCGGGGAAACGCTAGCGCGCCGCCGCTCGTCTCTCCCCATCGGACTCTCCCCCCCCCCGCCGCTGGATCATATTCAAGTCTTCTATTATTTGAAAAACAATCACTTGGATCATATTCAAGTCTAACCAATTTGGAATGGAATTGTCATTCAATGTCCAACTACTCGATCACCCATTCCGCAACTTCCCACCTTCTTTTAAGACGAGTTCTCTTCAGTGAAAATGTTCACTTTATTTTCTAGGAAAGGACCGGAGAGAAAAGTTGCATTCAAGTACTCATATAATAGATGATCACATGATCCTGCAATATAATCAAAGACATGATAAACACCTCCTGAATGACTGGTTCAACACATATGTCATGTTCACAACTGTTTTTATATAACAAAGATTAGGTATATAGAGGCCCTATATATACGCGCAGCTTGGGTTATGAGAGTGCAAGATGAGTTCAGTTTTCTTACCTTTTTAGCCTCAGCCTATGTAAGATATTGGAGGGAAACAAAAAGGTTAGGGTGACATGTACATGGTTCGAAACACAGAGACATGATGTTTGTGAGTCACTGTTTGTGACCAAGCGCGATGTCCAGTGTCTGCAGCGTTGTGGGCCTCCTCGTATAGCTCTCCTAACTGTATGATTAGGATGAATCACAATGAACCGTAGACGGAAGAAAGAATAGTTTGCTCTAAGTTTGATCATAAACTTCACAGTAGAAACGATGGTCATGTCGAACCATCTCTGCCGCATTGTAATTGGCGTTCTTAGCATCCCAACAAAACAACAATAGAGCCATGCCGTCAAGTGAGTGAAGCAAACACTGGAAGCTATCCGGGGACCATCATATCACATGGTACAACACGAAGGAGTTTTGCCAATGTATCACGTGGCACACAGTAAATCCATGGCTCCTCGATCGAGGACCACTTCATGTAAGATGACCAAGATACGGTAGATGTTTGTGTCCGCCATTGTGATCTGGAAGATATTTTAGTGTCGGAAAAGCCAGTGTTGAGCCTGGACCAAAAAGATCCAGAGATATTGAAAAATCAATTTTTGATAAACATAGAATAAAGGGTACTGCTACCTTTTACTTTGACAATTTGAAACCGTGTATTATTTTGCCTCATCAAGTTGATAGGAACGGATTGCGTTTTTCTTATAATCATAGTGCGCATGAACTTCAGTGTTTTTCTCTGTGTTAGCATATATTTCAGAATTAAATTCTGGTTTTGTGCGACAAAAGAAGAAGAGATGTGTCATTGACACATGGCCGGTGATCTTAGTGCACGGCTGCCACCGCACATTTCACATTAAGTTGAGCTGTCGGATCACGGGCGCTCGATCATCTCGTCCAACTTGTAATACCCACATTGAACTATCGTGATGTAACACTGTTGCCCCGCTCGTCAGACCATACCTCCCGGTAGTGTCGTTCATGGTCGTCGGGTCGTAGCATCTCCATCCTCATTGTCGCTGTTGTACTGCACGCCATCGTCCTTGCGGTACCGTGTCAGTCGTTGCAGCACCGACACATGCTTGGCTTTCAAGATCATGCGTCACCGGGACGTAGCAACACCATCCTCATCGTTGTTCTTGCAAACCACACTGATTACTCACTGACTTTGGGTCCGTTACGATCCGAACGTTTCGAGAACCCCGAGGTGCGGTTACGGGGAACTCGTCAAAACTCGCAGTTTTAGCCTATTGCGGCTAGTTTTGTATGCTATTTGTCACTGATTTTGTGCCCGTTATGATCTGAACATTTCGGAAACCTCGTGGTCCGGTTACGGAGAACTTGTCAAAACTCGTAGTTTTGGCCTATTCTGACAAGTTTTGTATTCTATTACTCATTGCTTTTGGGTCCCGATGCGATCCGAACGTTTCGGGAATCCCGGGTTCCGGGAAGTTTTGTATGCTAGGAATCACTGATTTTCGGTCCTGATGTGATCCGAATGTTTCGGGAACCCTTGGGTCTGGTTACGGGGAACACATCAAAACTCGTAGTTTTGGCCTATTCTGGCAAGTTTTGTATGCTATTACTCACTGATTTTGGGTCCCGCTGCGTTTCGAACATTTCACAAACCCCGGGGTCCCGATTTGATCAGAACGTTTCGGTAACCCTTGTGTACGGTTATGGGGAACTTGTCAAAACTCATAGTATTGGCCTATTCTGGCCAGTTTTATATGCTATTACTCATTGATTTTGGGTCCAGCTGTGTTTCGAACGTTTCAGGAACTCTGGGGTCCGGTTACGGGGAGCTCGTCAAAACTCGCAATTTTAGCCAGTTTTGTATGCTATTACTCACTAATTATGGGTCCCGCTGTGATCCGAATGTTTCGGGAACCCCGAGATCCAGTTACGGGGAACTTGTCAAAATTCGGAGTTTTGGCCTATTCAGGCCAATTTTGTATGCTATTACTCACTGATTTTGGGTCTTGCTGCGATCCGAATGTTTCAGGAACCCCGAGGAACGGTTACGGGGAACGTGTCAAAACTTACAGTTTTCGCCTATTCCATCAAGTTTTTATGATATTAGTCATTGATTTTGTGTCCCACTATGATCCGAACATTTCAGGAACCTTGGGGTCCGGTTATGGGGAACTCGTAAAAACTCGTAGTTCTGGGCTATTCTGGCCAGCTTTGTATGCTATCCGAACGTTTCGAGAACCCCGTGTTCTGGTTATGGGGCACTCGTCATAACCCAGCCTGTTTTGTATGCTATTACTCACTGATTTTGGGTCCCGCTGCGATCCGAACGTTTCGGGAACCAGGAGGTCCGGTTACGGGGAACTCGTCAAAACTCGCAGTTTCAACGAATTGCGGCTAGTTTGTATGCTAGTAGTCACTGATTTTGGGTCCCGCTACGATCCGAACATTTCGGGAACCTCATGGTCCGCTTACGAGGAACTTGTCAAATCTCGTAGTTTTGGCCTATTCTGGCAAGTTTTGTATGCTATTAGTCACTGATTTTGGGTCCCGCTGTGATCTGAATGTCTCGGAACTGTGGGGTCCTGTTACGGGAAACTCATCAAAACTTGCAGTTTTTGCCTATTCTCGCCAGTTTTGTGTCCTATTAGTCATTGATTTTGGGTCCCGATGCGATATGAACATTTCGGAAACACCGGGGTCCGGTCATGGGGACCTCGTCAAAACTCGCAGTTCTGGCCTATTCCGGCCAGTTTTGTATGCTATTGCTCACTGATGTTGGGTCCCGCTGCGATCCGAACGTTTCAGGAACCCTAGGGTCCAGTTACGGAGAACTCGTCAAAACTCGTAGTTTTGGCCTATTCCGGGATGTTTTTATGCTATTAGTCATTGATTTTGGGTCCCACTGTGATCCGAACGTTTCGGGAACCTCGGTGTCCGGTTACGGGGAACTCGTCAAAACTCGTAGTTCTGGTCTATTCTGGCCAGGTTTTTATGCTATTACTCATTGCTTTTGGGTCCCGATGCGATCCGAACATTTCGAGAACCCCGGGGTCTCGTTATGGGGCACTCGTCAAAACTCGCACTTTTAGCCTATTCGGGCCTGTTTTGTATGCTAATACTCATAGATTTTGGGTCCAGCTACAATCTGAATGTTTCAGGAACCCCGTTATCTGGTTATGGGAACTCATCAAAACTCGCAGTTTTGGCCTATTCCGGCTAGTTTTTTGTGCTATTACTCACTGATTTTGGGTCCCGCTTGGATCCGAACGTTTCGAGAACCCCGAGGTCCGGTTACGGGGAACTCGTCAAAATTCACAGTTTTGGCGTATTCCGGCAAGTTTTGTATGCTAGTAGTCACTCATTTTGGATCCCGATGTGATCCGATTGTTCTGGCAACCCTTGGGTCCGGTTACGGGGAACTCGTCAAAACTCGTAGTTTTGGCCTATTCTAGCCAGTTTTGTATGCTATTACTCACTGATTTTGGGTCCCGCTGCGTTTCAAACAGTTGAGGAACCCTGGGGTCCTGTTACGGGGAACTCGTCAAAACTCGTAGTTTGGGCCTATTCTGGCCAGTTTTGTATGCTATGAATGATTTCTTTTGGGTCCCTGTGCGATCCAAACGTTTCGAGAACCCTGGGGTCCGGTTATGGGGAACTCGTCAAAACTCGCACTTTCGGCCTATTCTGGCCAGTTTTGTACGCTAATACTCACAGATTTTGGAACCTGTTGCGATCCGAATGTTTCAAGAACCCCAGGATCTAGTTATGGGAACTCATCAAAACTCCCAGTTTTGGCCTATTCGGGCCAGTTTTGTATGCTATTACTCACTGATTTTGGGACCGTTGCAATCCGAATGTTTCGGAAACCCCGAGGTTCGGTTACGGGGAACCCGTCAAAACTCGCAGTTTCAGCCAATTGCTGCTAGTTTTGTATGCTAGTAGTCACTGCTTTTGAGTCCCGCTATGATCCGAAGATTTCGGGAACCTCATGGTCTGGTTATGAGGAACTCGTCAAGTCTCGTAGTTTTGGCCTATTCTGGCAATTTTTTATGCTATTAGTCATTTATTTTGGGTCCAGCTGTGATCTGAACGTCTCGGGACCGTGGTAGTTCGGTTACGGGGAACTCATCAAAACTCGTAGTTTTGGCCTATTCTGGCCAGTTTTCTATCCTATTAGTCATTGATTTTGGGTCCCGATGCGATCTGAACGTTTCGGGAACACCGGGGTCCGGTTATGGAGAACTCATCAAAACTCGCAGTTTTGGCCTATTCCGGGAAGTTTTTTATACTATTAGTCATTGATTTTGGGTCCCACTATGATCCGAACGTTTTGGGAACCTCGGGGTCCGGTTACGGGGAACTCGTCAAAACTCGTAGTTCTGGGCTATTCTGACCAGGTTTTTATGCTATTACTCATTGCTTTTTGGTCCAGCTGCGATCCGAACATTTCGAGAACCCCGGGGTCTGGTTACGGTGCACCTCGTCAAAACTCGCACTTTTGGCCTATTCTGGCCCGTTTTGTATGCTAATACTCACATATTTTGGGTCCAGCTGCGATCTGAATGTTTCAGGAACCTCGTGATCTGGTTATGGGAACTCATCAAAACTCACAGTTTTGGCCTATTCCGGCCAGTTTTGTTTGCTATTACTCACTGATTTTGGGTCCCGTTGCGATCCGAATGTTTCGAGAACCCCGAGGTCCGGTTACGGGGAACTCGTCAAAATTCGTAGTTTTGGCCTATTCCGGCATGTTTTGTATGCTAGTAGTCACTGATTTTGGATCCTAATGTGATCCGAACGTTCCGGGAACCCTTGGATCCGGTTACGGGGAACTCGTCAAAACTCGTAGTTTTGGCTTAATCTGGCCAGTTTTGTATGCTATTACTCACTGATTTTGGGTCCTGCTGCATTTCAAACATTTGAGGAACCCCGTGGTCCGGTTACGGGGAACTCGTCAAAATTCGCAGTTTTGGCGTATTCCGGCAAGTTTTGTATGCTAGTAGTCGCTCATTTTGGATCCCGATGTGATCCGATTGTTCTAGCAACCCTTGGGTCCGGTTACGGGGAACTCGTCGAAACTCGTAGTTTTGGCCTATTGTGGCCAGTTTTGTATGCTATTACTCACTGATTTTGGGTCCCGCTGCGTTTCAAACAGTTGAGGAACCCTGGGGTCCGGTTACGAGGAACTCGTCAAAACTCGTAGTTTGGGCCTATTCTGGCCAGTTTTGTATGCTATGAATGATTGCTTTTGGGTCCTGGTGCGATCCGAACGTTTCGAGAACCCTGGGATCCGGTTATGGGGAACTCGTCAAAACTCGCACTTTCGGCCTATTCTGGCCGGTTTTGTACGCTAATACTCACAGATTTTGGAACCTGTTGCGATCCGAATGTTTCAAGAACCCCAGGATCTAGTTATGGGAACTCATCAAAACTCGCAGTTTTGGCCTATTCAGGCCAGTTTTGTATGCTATTACTCACTGATTTTGGGACCGCTGCAATCCGAATGTTTCGGAAACCCCGAGGTTCGGTTACGGGGAACCCGTCAAAACTCGCAGTTTCAGCCAATTGCTGCTAGTTTTGTATGCTAGTAGTCACTGCTTTTGAGTCTCGCTATGATCCGAAGATTTCGGGAACCTCATGGTCCAGTTACGAGGAACTCGTCAAGTCTCGTAGTTTTGGCCTATTCTGGCAATTTTTTATGCTATTAGTCATTTATTTTGGGTCCCGCTGTGATCTGAACGTCTCGGGACCGTGGTAGTCCGGTTACGGGGAACTCATCAAAACTCGTAGTTTTGGCCTATTCTGGCCAGTTTTCTATCCTATTAGTCATTGATTTTGGGTCCCGATGCGATCTGAATGTTTCGGGAACACCGGGGTCCGGTTATGGAGAACTCATCAAAACTCGCAGTTTTGGCCTATTCCGGGAAGTTTTTTATACTATTAGTCATTGATTTTGGGTCCCACTATGATCCGAACGTTTTGGGAACCTCGGGGTCCGGTTACGGGGAACTCGTCAAAACTCGTAGTTCTGGGCTATTCTGACCAGGTTTTTATGCTATTACTCATTGCTTTTTGGTCCAGCTGCGATCCGAACATTTCGAGAACCCCGGGGTCTGGTTACGGTGCACCTCGTCAAAACTCGCAATTTTGGCCCGTTTTGTATGCTAATACTCACATATTTTGGGTCCAGCTACGATCTGAATGTTTCAGGAACCTCGTGATCAGGTTATGGGAACTCATCAAAACTCACAGTTTTGGCCTATTCCGGCCAGTTTTGTTTGCTATTACTCACTGATTTTGGGTCCCATTGCGATCCGAATGTTTCGAGAACCCCGAGGTCCGGTTACGGGGAACTCGTCAAAATTCGTAGTTTTGGCCTATTCCGG
Organism: Hordeum vulgare subsp. vulgare; assembly: GCF_904849725.1. Taxonomy (NCBI): domain Eukaryota; kingdom Viridiplantae; phylum Streptophyta; class Magnoliopsida; order Poales; family Poaceae; genus Hordeum; species Hordeum vulgare. The sequence continues at coordinate 2,478,509 of NC_058518.1, read as the reverse complement.
CATGTTTTGTATGCTAGTAGTCACTGATTTTGGATCCTAATGTGATCCGAACGTTCCGGGAACCCTTGGATCCGGTTACGGGGAACTCGTCAAAACTCGTAGTTTTGGCTTAATCTGGCCAGTTTTGTATGCTATTACTCACTGATTTTGGGTCCTGCTGCATTTCAAACATTTGAGGAACCCCGTGGTCCGGTTACGGGGAACTCGTCAAAATTCGCAGTTTTGGCGTATTCCGGCAAGTTTTGTATGCTAGTAGTCACTCATTTTGGATCCCGATGTGATCCGATTGTTCTAGCAACCCTTGGGTCCGGTTACGGGGAACTCGTCGAAACTCGTAGTTTTGGCCTATTGTGGCCAGTTTTGTATGCTATTACTCACTGATTTTGGGTCCCGCTGCGTTTCAAACAGTTGAGGAACCCTGGGGTCCGGTTACGAGGAACTCGTCAAAACTCGTAGTTTGGGCCTATTCTGGCCAGTTTTGTATGCTATGAATGATTGCTTTTGGGTCCTGGTGCGATCCGAACGTTTCGAGAACCCTGGGGTCCGGTTATGGGGAACTCGTCAAAACTCGCACTTTCGGCCTATTCTGGCCGGTTTTGTACGCTAATACTCACAGATTTTGGAACCTGTTGCGATCCGAATGTTTCAAGAACCCCAGGATCTAGTTATGGGAACTCATCAAAACTCGCAGTTTTGGCCTATTCAGGCCAGTTTTGTATGCTATTACTCACTGATTTTGGGACCGCTGCAATCCGAATGTTTCGGAAACCCCGAGGTTCGATTACGGGGAACCCGTCAAAACTCGCAGTTTCAGCCAATTGCTGCTAGTTTTGTATGCTAGTAGTCACTGCTTTTGAGTCTCGCTATGATCCGAAGATTTCGGGAACCTCATGGTCCAGTTACGAGGAACTCGTCAAGTCTCGTAGTTTTGGCCTATTCTGGCAATTTTTTATGCTATTAGTCATTTATTTTGGGTCCCGCTGTGATCTGAACGTCTCGGGACCGTGGTAGTCCGGTTACGGGGAACTCATCAAAACTCGTAGTTTTGGCCTATTCTGGCCAGTTTTCTATCCTATTAGTCATTGATTTTGGGTCCCGATGCGTTCTGAACGTTTCGGGAACATCGGGGTCCGGTTATGGAGAACTCATCAGAACTCGCAGTTTTGGCCTATTCCGGGAAGTTTTTTATACTATTAGTATTTTATTTTGGGTCCCACTGTGATCCGAATGTTTTGGGAACCTCGGGGTCCGGTTACGGGGAACTCGTCAAAACTCGTAGTTCTGGGCTATTCTGGCCAGGTTTTTATGCTATTACTCATTGCTTTTTGGTCCAGCTGCGATCCGAACATTTCGAGAACCCCGGGGTCTGGTTACGGTGCACCTCGTCAAAACTCGCAATTTTGGCCCGTTTTGTATGCTAATACTCACATATTTTGGGTCCAGCTACGATCTGAATGTTTCAGGAACCTCGTGATCAGGTTATGGGAACTCATCAAAACTCACAGTTTTGGCCTATTCCGGCCAGTTTTGTTTGCTATTACTCACTGATTTTGGGTCCCATTGCGATCCGAATGTTTCGAGAACCCCGAGGTCCGGTTACGGGGAACTCGTCAAAATTCGTAGTTTTGGCCTATTCCGGCAAGTTTTGTATGCTAGTAGTCACTGATTTTGGATCCTAATGTGATCCGAACGTTCCGGGAACCCTTGGATCCGGTTACGGGGAACTCGTCAAAACTCGTAGTTTTGGTTTAATCTGGCCAGTTTTGTATGCTATTACTCACTGATTTTGGGTCCTGCTGCATTTCAAACATTTGAGGAACCCCGTGGTCCGCTTACGGGGAAGTCGTCAAAATTCACAGTTTTGGCGTATTCCGAAAAGTTTTGTATGCTACTAGTCACTCATTTTCGATCCCGATGTGATCCGATTGTTCTGGCAACCCTTGGGTCCGGTTACGGGGAACTCGGCGAAACACGTAGTTTTGGCCTATTCTGGCCAGTTTTGTATGCTATTACTCACTGATTTTGGGTCCCGCTGCGTTTCAAACAGTTGAGGAACCCTGGGGTCCGGTTACGGGGAACTCGTCAAAACTCGTAGTTTGGGCCTATTCTGGCCAGTTTTGTATGCTATGAATGATTGCGTTTGGGTCCGGGTGCGATCCGAACGTTTCGAGAACCCTAGGGTCCGGTTATGGGGAACTCGTCAAAACTCGCACTTTCGGCCTATTCTGGCCGGTTTTGTACGCTAAAACTCACAGATTTTGGAACCTGTTGCGATCCGAATGTTTCAAGAACCCGAGGATCTAGTTATGGGAACTCATCAAAACTCGCAGTTTTGGCCTATTCGGGCCAGTTTTGTATGCTATTACTCATTGATTTTGGGACCGCTTCAATCCGAATGTTTCGGAAACCCCGAGGTTCGGTTATGGGGAACCCGTCAAAACTCGTAGGTTCAGCCAATTGCTGCTAGTTTTGTATGCTAGTAGTCACTGCTTTTGAGTTCCGCTATGATCCGAACATTTCGGGAACCTCATCGTCCGGTTACGAGGAACTCGTCAAGTCTCGTAGTTTTGGCCTATTCTGGCAATTTTTTATGTTATTAGTCATTTAGTTTGGGTCCCGCTGTGATCTGAATGTCTCGGGACCGTGGTAGTCCGGTTACGGGGAACTCATCAAAACTCGTAGTTTTGGCCTATTCTGGCCAGTTTTCTATCCTATTAGTCATTGATTTTGGGTCCCGATGCGATCTGAACGTTTCGGGAACACCGGGGTCCGGTTATGGAGAACTCATCAAAACTCGCCGTTTTGGCCTATTCCGGGAAGTTTTTTTATACTATTAGTCATTGATTTTGGGTCCCACTGTGATCCGAACGTTTTGGGAACCTCGGGGTCCGGTTACGGGGAACTCGTCAAAACTCGTAGTTCTGGGCTATTCTGGCCAGGTTTTTATGCTATTACTCATTGCTTTTTGGTCCAGCTGCGATCCGAACATTTCGAGAACCCCGGGGTCTGGTTACGGTGCACCTCGTCAATACTCGCACTTTTGGCCTATTCTGGCCCGTTTTGTATGCTAATACTCACATATTTTAGGTCCAGCTGCGAGCTGAATGTTTCAGGAACCTCGTGATCTGGTTATGGGAACTCATCAAAACTCACAGTTTTGGCCTATTCCGGCCAGTTTTCTTTGCTATTACTCACTGATTTTGGGTCCCGTTGCGATCCGAATGTTTCGTGAACCCCGAGGTCCGGTTACGGGGAACTCGTCAAAATTCGTAGTTTTGACCTATTCCGGCAAGTTTTGTATGCTAGTAGTCACTGATTTTGGATCCCAATGTGATCCGAACGTAACGGGAACCCTTGGATCCGGTTACGGGGAACTCGTCAAAACTCGTAGTTTTGGCTTAATCTGGCCAGTTTTGTATGCTATTACTCACTGATTTTGGGTCCTGCTGCATTTCAAACATTTGAGGAACCCCGTGGTCCGGTTACGGGGAACTCGTCAAAATTCGCAGTTTTGGCGTATTCCGGCAAGTTTTGTATGCTAGTAATCACTCATTTTGGATCCCGATGTGATCCGATTGTTCTACCAACCCTTGGGTCCGGTTACGGGGAACTCGTCGAAACTCGTAGTTTTGGCCTATTTTGGCCAGTTTTGTATGCTATTACTCACTGATTTTGGGTCCCGCTGTGTTTCAAACAGTTGAGGAACCCTGGGGTCCGGTTACGAGGAACTCGTCAAAACTCGTAGTTTGGGCCAATTCTGGCCAGTTTTGTATGCTATGAATGATTGCTTTTGGGTCCTCGTGCGATCCGAACGTTTCGAGAACCCTGGGGTCCGGTTATGGGGAACTCGTCAAAACTCGCACTTTCGGCCTATTCTGGCCGGTTTTGTACGCTAATACTCACAGATTTTGGAACCTGTTGCGATCCGAATGTTTCAAGAACCCCAGGATCTACTTATGGGAACTCATCAAAACTCGCAGTTTTGGCCTATTCGGGCCAGGTTTGTATGCTATTACTCACTGATTTTGGGACCGCTGCAATCCGAATGTTTGGGAAACCCCGAGGTTCGGTTACGGGGAACCCGTCAAAACTCGCAGTTTCAGCCAATTGCTGCTAGTGTTGTATGCTAGTAGTCACTGCTTTTGAGTTCCGCTATGATCCGAACATTTCGGGAACCTCATGGTCCGGTTACGAGTAACTCGTCAAGTCTCGTAGTTTTGGCCTATTCTGGCAATTTTTTATCCTATTAGTCATTTATTTTGGGTCCCGCTGTGATGTGAACGTCTCGGGACCGTGGTAGTCCGGTTACGGGGAACTCATCAAAACTCGTAGTTTTGGCCTATTCTGGCCAGTTTTCTATCCTATTAGTCATTGATTTTGGGTCCCGATGCGATCTGAACGTTTCGGGAACACCGGGGTCTGGTTATGGAGAACTCATCAAAACTCGCAGTTTTGGCCTATTCCGGGAAGTTTTTTATACTATTAGTCATTGATTTTGGGTCCCACTGTGATCCGAACGTTTTGGGAACCTCGGGGTCCGGTTACGGGGAACTCGTCAAAACTCGTAGTTCTGGGCTATTCTGACCAGGTTTTTATGCTATTACTCATTGCTTTTTGGTCCAGCTGCGATCCGAACATTTCGAGAACCCCGGGGTCTGGTTACGGTGCACCTCGTCAAAACTCGCACTTTTGGCCTATTCTGGCCCGTTTTGTATGCTAATACTCACATATTTTGGGTCCAGCTGCGATCTGAATGTTTCAGGAACCTCGTGATCTGGTTATGGGAACTCATCAAAACTCACAGTTTTGGCCTATTCCGGCCAGTTTTGTTTGCTATTACTCACTGATTTTGGGTCCCGTTGCGATCCGAATGTTTCGTGAACCCCGAGGTCCGGTTACGGGGAACTCGTCAAAATTCGTAGTTTTGACCTATTCCGGCAAGTTTTGTATGCTAGTAGTCACTGATTTTGGATCCCAATGTGATCCGAACGTAGCGGGAACCCTTGGATCCGGTTACGGGGAACTCGTCAAAACTCGTAGTTTTGGCTTAATTTGGCCAGTTTTGTATGCTATTACTCACTGATTTTGGGTCCTGCTGCATTTCAAACATTTGAGGAACCCCGTGGTCCGGTTACGGGGAACTCGTCAAAATTCGCAGTTTTGGCGTATTCCGGCAAGTTTTGTATGCTAGTAGTCACTCATTTTGGATCCCGATGTGATCCGATTGTTCTACCAACCCTTGGGTCCGGTTACGGGGAACTCGTCGAAACTCGTAGTTTTGGCCTATTTTGGCCAGTTTTGTATGCTATTACTCACTGATTTTGGGTCCCGCTGCGTTTCAAACAGTTGAGGAACCCTGGGGTCCGGTTACGAGGAACTCGTCAAAACTCGTAGTTTGGGCCAATTCTGGCCAGTTTTGTATGCTATGAATGATTGCTTTTGGGTCCTCGTGCGATCCGAACGTTTCGAGAACCCTGGGGTCCGGTTATGGGGAACTCGTCAAAACTCGCACTTTCGGCCTATTCTGGCCGGTTTTGTACGCTAATACTCACAGATTTTGGAACCTGTTGCGATCCGAATGTTTCAAGAACCCCAGGATCTACTTATGGGAACTCATCAAAACTCGCAGTTTTGGCCTATTCGGGCCAGGTTTGTATGCTATTACTCACTGATTTTGGGACCGCTGCAATCCGAATGTTTGGGAAACCCCGAGGTTCGGTTACGGGGAACCCGTCAAAACTCGCAGTTTCAGCCAATTGCTGCTAGTGTTGTATGCTAGTAGTCACTGCTTTTGAGTTCCGCTATGATCCGAACATTTCGGGAACCTCATGGTCCGGTTACGAGTAACTCGTCAAGTCTCGTAGTTTTGGCCTATTCTGGCAATTTTTTATCCTATTAGTCATTTATTTTGGGTCCCGCTGTGATGTGAACGTCTCGGGACCGTGGTAGTCCGGTTACGGGGAACTCATCAAAACTCGTAGTTTTGGCCTATTCTGGCCAGTTTTCTATCCTATTAGTCATTGATTTTGGGTCCCGATGCGATCTGAACGTTTCGGGAACACCGGGGTCTGGTTATGGAGAACTCATCAAAACTCACAGTTTTGGCCTATTCCGGGAAGTTTTTTATACTATTAGTCATTGATTTTGGGTCCCACTGTGATCCGAACGTTTTGGGAACCTCGGGGTCCGGTTACGGGGAACTCGTCAAAACTCGTAGTTCTGGGCTATTCTGACCAGGTTTTTATGCTATTACTCATTGCTTTTTGGTCCAGCTGCGATCCGAACATTTCGAGAACCCCGGGGTTTGGTTACGGTGCACCTCGTCAAAACTCGCACTTTTGGCCTATTCTGGCCCGTTTTGTATGCTAATACTCACATATTTTGGGTCCAGCTGCGATCTGAATGTTTCAGGAACCTCGTGATCTGGTTATGGGAACTCATCAAAACTCACAGTTTTGGCCTATTCCGGCCAGTTTTGTTTGCTATTACTCACTGATTTTGGGTCCCGTTGCGATCCGAATGTTTCGTGAACCCCGAGGTCCGGTTACGGGGAACTCGTCAAAATTCGTAGTTTTGACCTATTCCGGCAAGTTTTGTATGCTAGTAGTCACTGATTTTGGATCCCAATGTGATCCGAACGTAACGGGAACCCTTGGATCCGGTTACGGGGAACTCGTCAAAACTCGTAGTTTTGGCTTAATCTGGCCAGTTTTGTATGCTATTACTCACTGATTTTGGGTCCTGCTGCATTTCAAACATTTGAGGAACCCCGTGGTCCGGTTACGGGGAACTCGTCAAAATTCGCAGTTTTGGCGTATTCCGGTAAGTTTTGTATGCTAGTAGTCACTCATTTTGGATCCCGATGTGATCCGATTGTTCTACCAACCCTGGGGTCCGGTTACGGGGAACTCGTCGAAACTCGTAGTTTTGGCCTATTTTGGCCAGTTTTGTATGCTATTACTCACTGATTTTGGGTCCCGCTGCGTTTCAAACAGTTGAGGAACCCTGGGGTCCGGTTACGAGGAACTCGTCAAAACTCGTAGTTTGGGCCAATTCTGGCCAGTTTTGTATGCTATGAATGATTGCTTTTGGGTCCTCGTGCGATCCGAACGTTTCGAGAACCCTGGGGTCCGGTTATGGGGAACTCGTCAAAACTCGCACTTTCGGCCTATTCTGGCCGGTTTTGTACGCTAATACTCACAGATTTTGGAACCTGTTGCGATCCGAATGTTTCAAGAACCCGAGGATCTAGTTATGGGAACTCAACAAAACTCGCAGTTTTGGCCTATTCGGGCCAATTTTGTATGCTATTACTCACTGATTTTGGGACCGCTGCAATCCGAATGTTTCGGAAACCCCGAGGTTCGGTTACGGGGAACCCGTCAAAACTCGCAGTTTCAGCCAATTGCTGCTAGTTTTGTATGCTAGTAGTCACTGCTTTTGAGTCCCGCTATGATCCGAACATTTCGGGAACCTCATGGTCCGGTTACGAGGAACTCGTCAAGTCTCGTAGTTTTGGCCTATTCTGGCAATTTTTTATGCTATTAGTCATTTATTTTGGGTCCCGCTGTGATCTGAACGTCTCGGGACCGTGGTAGTCCGGTCACGGGGAACTCATCAAAACTCGTAGTTTTGGCCTATTCTGGCCAGTTTTCTATCCTATTAGTCATTGATTTTGGGTCCCGATGCGTTCTGAACGTTTCGGGAACACCGGGGTCCGGTTATGGAGAACTCATCAAAACTCGCAGTTTTGGCCTATTCCGGGAAGTTTTTTATACTATTAGTCGTTGATTTTGGGTCCCACTGTGATCCGAACGTTTTGGGAACCTCGGGGTCCGGTTATGGGGAACTCGTCAAAACTCGTAGTTCTGGGCTATTCTGGCCAGGTTTTTATGCTATTTCTCATTGCTTTTTGGTCCAGCTGCGATCCGAACATTTCGAGAATCCCGGGGTCTGGTTACGGTGCACCTTGTCAAAACTCGCACTTTTGGCCTATTCTGGCCCGTTTTGTATGCTAATACTCACATATTTTGGGTCTAGCTGCGATCTGAATGTTTCAGGAACCTCGTGATCTGTTTATGGGAACTCATCAAAACTCACAGTTTTGGCCTATTCCGGCCAGTTTTGTTTGCTATTACTCACTGATTTTGGGTCCCGTTGCGATCCGAATGTTTCGAGAACCCCGAGGTCCGGTTACGGGGAACTCGTCAAAATTCGTAGTTTTGGCCTATTCCGGCAAGTTTTGTATGCTAGTAGTCACTGATTTTGGATCCTAATGTGATCCGAACGT